>NC_051398.1:49452133-49462133 GCF_015228065.2 Penaeus monodon
CTCCCTACTCTCTCTCTCTCTCTCTCTCTCTCTCTCTCTCTCTCTCTCTCTCTCTCTCTCTCTCTCTCTCTGTCTCTTCTCATTCTCCCTCCCTCCCTCCCTCTCTCTATGTCTCCCACACACACGGAGACAGGAAAAAGCGAGCGCGATTTCTCCCTGTCGTCCTCCCCCGCCGTATATTTCCCTCTCCTCGTCCGCCGCCATTTGCACTAACGACTTCACCTCATCCGCACATCATAACGACGGGGACGCAGGGCACGAGGGAGTCATGCGCACCTACGGCTTCCCTTTTCTTTTCGTCTTTTTATTTTATTTTTTTCGTTCCTTTGTTTTTGTTTTCAGTTTCTTTTCCTTCCTTTTTTCTTTTTGTCCTTTTATTTTCTTCCCGTCAATATTTTCTTTCATTTTTCATTTATATGTCATTCACTTTTTTTTTCATTTCCATCATTTTCTTACCTTCCTTTTCCCCTTCCCCTTTCGCACTGTTTCGATTCTCTGCACCTTCCTCCCTCCCCTCCGCAGACATGAGCTAATTAATGTGGTAGCGACGTACGGGTGGTTAATTGGACGACGGGGCGGCGTGGAGGGCGGGAGAGCTTTGTGCGGTCACGGACTTTTTTGCAAGGCGGAACAAAGAGACATTGATCAGCTTCGGGCCGTCGCGTTGGGGGAAGCGCGAGCGAGTTTGCGAGTCGGAGGCGCGCGCCCCGCGAGGAAGTCGCGAGGCGATCGCCGCACGGCGGCCTCACGTTCTTCTGCGTCTTCTCTTTCTTTGGGTCTTTTTCGATCTCTCGCTTTCTCTCTCTCTCTCTATCCCTCTCTCTCCCTCTCCCTCTCCCCCTCCTCCTCCCTCTTCCTCTCCCTCTCCCTCTCCTCTCCCTCCCTCTCCCTTCCCCTCTCCCCCTCCCTCCCTTCCCTTCCCTCTCCTTCCCTCCCTGTCCCTTCCTTCTCCCTTCCCCCTCCTACCCCCACCGATAACCCTTGCTTGATCCTATCCCACTTCCCATCCCCATCCCCATCCCCATCCCCATCCCCCTATTCCATATCCAATACGAAAGTGAAGTTTCCCCTTCTTCTTTTTTTCGAGCGGGAAGTAAGAAACCATATTCGGCGTTTCCAATACCAATAGCAATAAATCCGACCGGAAGCTTCACAATATCGGGGAATCCCCAGAGATTTTCCACGAAGTCCAGTTAATGCCCGAAAACCCACCCGACGACGGGGGAGGGGGGGGGGTTGGAGTGGGTGGAGGGGGCCACAACCATGCGGATCCTCGGGGTGTGTGTGTGTGTGTGTGTGTGTGTGTGTGTGTGTGTGTGTGTGTGTGTGTTTGTGTGTGTGTGTGTGTGTGTGTGTTTGTTTGCGTTTGTGTGTGTGTTTCTAAGATATAGATATAGACAAAGGTATATGCATGTGTGTGTGTATATATAGCTATAAATAAATTACAGTTATACAGTATATTATATATGCAGAGAAAGACAGAGGCACACCGGAGAGACAGTAAGATAAATGTTCCACTTAAGCGAGAGATTTAGAACGAGGCAGAGCACAGGGAGCGAGAGATCGAAGCACCGGGTCCGAAACAGCGAGGAAAATCATTGGATGTTTGGTTGGGGATTGAACCGAAGTTGAATTTTTAAAAAATCTGAATTGGAAACACGAATTTAAAACGCGGCGGCCGCACACTCCATCACAAGATTCAAACCAATAGTTGTACGTAACTTCCACGCGCGCCATTTGTATGCTGAAGGGTTTCATGTATTGGGAACCTCTTTGATCTGTATGAATGTCCTCGATAGAAGTGCGTCTCCGCCGTCTGTGTTCCGGAGGCTCTGCGGCTCACACGCGGCTCCGCATTTTGGGATAGTAGGTGGTTAGTGGAAGCCACGTATGCCAGTTTGTCCGTGGGCCGGGAGTCGAAGTCGGGTGTAAAATGCGTTTGTCTTTTTCTTCTCCTTTTTATTCGTTTTCTGCTGTTTATTTCTTCATGCATTTGTTCATTTATTTACCCATTCGTTTATTGGAAACAAAACGTTTGCCGATGAATATTGCTCCGAGCTTCCATTTTCCTTTACTACTTCATGGAATTTTGCTGTTATTATTACTATTGTTCTTGTTCTTATTATTATTATTATTATTTATCATTATTATTATTGTTGTTGTTGTTGATGATGCTGTTGCTGTTGCCATTATCATCATCATCAATAATCATCTTCATCATCGTCATCATCATCATCATCATCATCATCATCATCATCATCATCATCATCATCATCATCATCATCATCATCATCATCATCATCATCATCATCATCATCATCAACAACAACTTATTTATAGCCCCTTTTTTTTAAGAAGTTTGTCTAAATCTCTCTCTCTCTCTCTCTCTCTCTCTCTCTCTCTCTCTCTCTCCTCTCTCTCTCTCTCTCTCTCTCTCTCTCTCTCTCTCTCTCTCTCTCTCTCTCTCTCTCTGGAAAGTATTGATAAATTTTGTATTATTAGAAGGAAATTTACATAGTAGACATGAAATTATATAATTTTTCTATTTTCTATTTTTATTGTCCCCGACAATCGTTTTACATCACGCGGATCGGATATGATTACAAATATTTATATGCAAATAAGAGTGTTTGAGAAATGCTTGAGATGCACGAGACCTCGTTTCACGGCGGAAGGCCATTGCATTGTGCTTGCGAAAATATGACACAGAGGCAGACAGAAAGACAGACAGACAGACAGAAACAGGCAAACGGACAGACAGACATACAGACAGAAACAGGCAAACGGACAGACCGACAGTCAGACAGACAGTAAACGTCTCTGTGCGTGTTTGTCATGAGTGTTTGTGTATGTCTGTCTGGATGTCTGTCTGTCTGCCTACCTTCCTCGATGCTCGAGCATGCATAAACCCTCATGTTGATATAGCCGGTAACGCTCATGCAATGAAAGCAATACATTTTCTCCGCAGAAGATTAACATACCTCTGTTGCATGATTCCCCTTCCCCCCCCCCACCCCCCAATCCACTGGGTCGTTCACATAGCTCCGGCCGCCGTGCTTTCCGTGCCAAAAGCATATTGCTTTCGATGCTACTGTGCAGTCAGCGATGGCGTAAGCAAGCAAGCAAGTGAGGAAGCAAGGAATTACGTTCCCTTACTTCCTCCTCGCTTTCCAAAAGATAAGATATTTAAGGAGGGAGAGAGAGAGAGAGAGAGAGAGAGAGAGAGAGAGAGAGAGAGAGAGAGAGAGAGAGAGAGAGAGAGAGAGAGAGAGAGAGAGAGAGAGAGAGAAGGGGGGGGTGCGGAAAGAGAAAGAGGGAGGGACAGACAGTCAGACAGACAGACAGACAGACAGACAGACAGACAGACAGACAGACAGACAGACAGACAGACAGACAGACAGACAGACAGACAGACAGACAGACATAAACAGGGAAAGGGAGAGAATAAATATTGATAATATATTACGATTCATCAGCTTATCTTCTAAAGTTTGGGAAGTTTGGATATATTTTTTTCTCGAAATGCCTAGACGCTGATAATGAACTGATGCATCAAAAGTGAAGGTATTTGCGCGTCCGAAGCAACAGTTCAGAACTCCTTAAGGAAAAATTCAACCGACGGCTGTGGCTGAAGTTTGGCGTTGATTTCCCGAAGGTTTAATCAGTGAGACCGATCAGACTGACGGGTCTTCGGCGTCGACGGAGCGGCGTCTGTTCGGAAACTCGGGCGAAAAACGGGTTTAATTTCGGACTTTGCTTCTCCTCGCATTATGCGTATACCTCTTGCACTATAGTTTGGTTTGTATTTTTTTATTTTGTATATATATATATATATACATATATATATATATATATATATATATATATAATATATATATTATATATATATATATATTATATATATATAATATATATATATCTATATATATAATTTAGTATATATATATATATATATATATATATATATATTAGATATATAGTATATATATATATATATATTTTTTTGGGGTTTTTAAAAATTTAAAATAATAATAAATTTTAATATTTTTATAATATATATTAAATTTTTATATTAAATATATAAATATATTTTAATTATATATATATTATATATAATATATTAAATATTGAATTTTTAAATATATATTGTATATTATATGGTGATATTATATATATATAATATATATATATTATAATATTTATAATATATATTAAAATAAAAATTTTTGGGAAAGGGGTAGGGGGGGTTAGAAGCGGAAAAGGAAGGGGAAGGAAAGTAGGGAGGGGGGAGAGGCAGGGGTAGGTGAGGGGGGAGGGGGTGACGGGGCTGTGGGAGCACCTCGACGCCTTGAACTGCAGCGCCTGCGGGGGTTGCGTGCTGTGTATAGAGCCTCTGAGGAAAAGAGAGAGGGAGAAGGGGCGAGAACGAAGGGAGGAGAGAGAAGGAAATGAACAATAAAGGAAGAGGGAGAAGGAGAGAGGGAAGAGAATACAAAGGGAGAGGGAGAAGGATAAGAAAGGAGGAGAGAGGGAGGGGGAAATACAAAGGGAGAGGGAAAAGGATTAGGAAGGAGGAGAGGGAGAAGATAAATAAAACGCAGAGAGAGAAAAGGAGAAGAAGAGAAGGAGAAATAACGAAAAGAAGAAGGATGGGAAGGGGGAAAGGAGGGGACCCAATCTCTCTTCCGGTTCAGTGATACAAATAGACCCTCCTGCGAGCACACGGCTTCCGGAATAAGGAAAAACACACGCAGATAGAGGTTGACCAACCCCTCCCCTACCCCCCCTACCCCACTCCTCTCCCTGTCCTCGAGCATGGATCGTCGCAGCCTTCAGCCGCGGCGGAGGGATATCTCCATACCCCCCCCCCCTCTTCCCTCTTCCTCTTCCGCCTTCCCCCTTCCCCCTTCCCCCTCCCCTATTCCCTTTTCCTCTTCCCCCTCCAGAGAGAGAAAGAGAGAGAAGGAAAGAGAGAGAGAGAGAAAAAAAAAGAGAAAGAAAAAGAGAGAGAGAGAAAGAGAGAGACAGAGAGAAGAGAGATGAGAGAGAAAGAGGGGGGGAGAGAGGGGAGAGAGAGAAGAGAAAGGGAGAGAGACAGGAGAGAGAAGGGGGAGAGAGAGAGAGAAAAAGGGAAGAGGGAGGAGAGAGAGAGAGAGAAAGGAGAGAAAAGGGGGGAGAAGAGGAGAGAGAAAAGGGAGAGAGGGAGAGAAGGAGAGAAAAGGGGGAGAGGGAGAGAAGGAGAGAAAAGGGAGAGAGAAGAGAGAGAGAGAAGAGAAAAGGGAGAAGAGAGAGAGAGAGAGAAGGGGGAGAGAGAGGGGAAGAGAGAAGGGGGAGAGAAAGAAGGGAGAGAGAGAGAAAAAAAAAAAAAAAAAAAAAAAAAAAAAAAAAAAAAAAAAAAAAAAAAAAAGGGGGGGGGGGGAGAAAGGGGCGGGGGGGGGGAGGGGGGGGGGGAAAAAAAAAAAGAGAAGGGGGGGGGAAGGGGGGGGGGGGGAAGAGAGAAGAGAGAGGAGAGAGAAGAAGAGAGAGAGAGGAGGAGAGAAGAGAGAGAGAGAGGGAGAGAGAGGGAAAGAGGGGAAGGGGGAAAGAGAGAGAGAGAGAAAAGGAGAGAGAGAGAGAGAGAGAAGGGGAGAGAGAGAAGGAGAAAGGGAGAGAGAGAGAGAGAGAAGGGAGAGAGAGAGAAGGAGAGAGAGAGAAGGAGGAGAGGGGGGAGAGGGGGGAAAGAGAGAGGAGGGGAAGGGAAAGAGAGAGAAAAAGGGAGAGGGGAGGAGAGAGAGAGAGAGAGAGAGAAGGGGGGAGAGAAAGAGAGGAGAGAGAAGGGAGAAAGGAGAGGAGAAGGGGAAAGGAGAGAAAAGTTGGAAAGAGGAGAGAGAAGGGGAGAAAGAAAGAGGAGAGAGGGAGGAGAGAGAGAGGGGGGAAGAGAGAGAGAGAGAGAGAGGGGAGAGAGAGGAGAGAGGGAAAAAGGGAGGGAAAGGAGAGAGGAGGGGAGAGAGAGAGAGAGAGAGAAAGAGAGAATTGCGACAGACAGAGACAAACGCAGAGAATAACACGAAAGCAAAGCAAGAAAACGAAACAAGCAAAAAAGAATCAAATTGCGACACACCTTTTAGAAGAACAGACGAATTTATTTAATTACAAGCTTGACACGCCGTAATTTCTGTTTGTTTTGAAACCGCCCGACAAGACTGAAATTCCATTTAGTACGTGTAGAACGAATATATTTTTTTCGTGTATCTATGGAATTGAAACCTTTGTGTTTATAATTGGATATTTCTGGCCAAATTCCAGGAAAATTCTTTTTTCCATTTATTCGGAAAAATATTGGAACGCGGTTACCGATCCGATATTTTCGTCTCAAAAAATTGAAATACTGTTTTTAAGCGAATGAATGCGTAGATAATAAATATAGGAATAAATAGATTTTTTTTTTTTTTTTTAAAATGTAAAGAAATGTTTTGTATTTTTTCTTCTCTCTTTTTACCTGTCTTTACTAGGCGCGTGCGAAATACAAAGCTGATATTTACTTGAATCGTGATTGACATCCGTAACTAGATTACGGAGCGTGATTAAAAATACAGATTTTGTTGGGCCGAAAGAATGAGCGGTCGACTCCCTTTGTGCCCAGGGATGCACGGAATGGAGGAACACACTCACTCACTCACTAAATCATTTACTATTCACTCACTTGCTCATTTATTCACACATATTTACAAGCTCAGTCGGTCCCACCTTCCCCCCCAAACCTCTCGCCACCTTTATTTATTCATTCATTTATTCATTTATTTTACATGAATCACGTTTTCCCCCGCACTTTTTTTCATCGGACATTTTCTGAGCGGCCAGCACTCACCACTCACTCACCATCACCACCACCACCCCACCACCCCCTCCCACCCACCCCAATCACCCACCACCCACCCACCCCCACTCACCACCCACAGTCATACCCACTCAACCCCCCCACCCCCCACCACCCCCTCACTCACCACCACTCACTCACTCACCACTCACCACTCACTCCCCCTCACTCAACCCCTCCCACTCACCCCTCACTCACCCCCATCACTCACCCACTCACTCCTCCCTCACCCCCACTAACCCACTCATTTACCACTCAAATTTACCCAAATCCCCCTTTAACCCCCTCCCCAAATCCCTCACCCACTTCACCCAACCCCACTCAACCCCCTCACCACACCCCACACAACAAAACACCACACACAAAACCCCACACCACACCCCACACACACCAAAACCCAAACCCCAAAAACACACACAAAACAAAAAACTTTTTTTTTTTAAAAAATTCTCCCCGAAGGAATTTTTCACAGGCTCAGGGAAATTAATTTCGTTTTCACTTAACATTTTTACAAAAAATATGGGTTAAAGGGCGTTTATTTAAACCCCTAAAGGGAAAGGGGTCCTCGCATGGGTTCCTTTTTAAAGAGAGTTTTGGTTGGGCATGAAAGTGGTAAATGAAAAAAAAAAGTTTTAAAAAAATAAATAATTTTTAAAGGGAAAAAAAAAAAAAAACCACCCGAGGGGAAGAAAAAGAAAATGGGGCTTGGGGTTTTAAAGATCGCGAGGAAAAATGATTTAAGAATAATTTTTTAATGCAATGATTGGGGGAAAATTGAAATGGGTATTTTGTAGGTGATTATCATCATTTTAAATGCTTTCCCTTAAACCCCTGAAACTGTCCCCTTTGCTCATCTTTTTTTTTAAAGGGGAAAAATTCCCCCCCTTTCTCTCTCTCTCTCCCCTCTTTTCTCTCCCTCTCTTCTTTTCGGTTTTTCTTAAAATTTAAACTATTTTTTCCCAAAGGGATTTTTAAAATTTTCCCCGGGTATTGCCATTAAAAATTTATTCTAAAACCACCACCCCAACCCTCTGCGAGCCCCCCATTTATCCACTTTTTTTTAGCAAAAATCACCAATAAAACAATTTCCCACCCCTTTTTGCTTTTTCCCCCCCCCCTTTTTTCCCCTTTTTTCTTTTTCCCCCCCCCCTTTTTTCCCCCCCCTTTCCCCCCCTTTCCCCCCCATTTCTCTCTTCTTTTTCCTTCTCTCCCCCCCCCTTGTTTTTCCCCTCCCTTTTCCCCCCCCCCCTTTCCCCCTCGCCCCCCCGCTAAAGAGCTTCCCGAAAAGGGGCGCGCTACCTTGCCAGGTGTTTTGTTAGTTCCCTTGCCCAACCCCTTTGAGGGGGTTTTTTGATAAAACACCGGGATTTTTAATTGCTTTATTTTTCAAAATTTTTTTTCTGTTCGTCCCGCCCCTTTTTCTTTTCGCTTATCCTTTCCCCCTCTTTCTTTTTCCCCTGTGGGCTGTTATCATTAATTTTTTTATATATCTTACCCACTTAAAAATTTCCGGGGCCCCTTCCCCCCCCTTTAGGCCCTGAAAACTGTCTAATTTTCTATCATTTTATCTTTTCCTTTCCTTTCTCTTTTTCATCTGTCTATTTACTGTTTTACCCCCCTTTCCCTTTCCTTTTATTCCCCCCTCCCCCCCCTTCCGCCCCTGCTAAACCGGCCCCCGCCCCCCGCCCGGGTTCCCCAACCGGACCAACTTTTTCTTAAAATTACCACCCCCCCCCCCCCACCCACCCCCCCAACCCACCCCCCCACCCACCCAAGCTTTAAAACCCCCGCCTCTCCCCCAGCCCTGAGCTTTATTCAAAAAACGTGCCCCGGGGGGGCCCCGGTCACAGCCCTGGGGTGGCGTGCCGCTCGGGCGAGGGGGGGCCCCCCTGCGGGGGGTGGGGGCACCAAGGGCCTCAAGTACTTCGGGCCTCCCCCGCAAGTCGAACCGGCCCAAGCAACTCCCGGTTTTCAAAAGGCCCCAACCCGTTTACGTCGTCCCCCGTCAGTGGGAGGTCAGGAAAGGGTCCGGGGGGGGGGGGGGGGGGGGGAGGGGGGGGGGGGCGGGGGGGGGTCCCCGGGGGGGCGGGGGCGAAAAGGGAAAAAGGGAAATAAAAGGGGGAAAAAGGGAAGGGGGAGGGGGGAAAAAAAAAAAAAGAGGAGGGGAAGGGGGAAAAGGGTTTTTTATTCTGTTTTTTTTTTTTCTTTTAGTATTTGTTTTTTCTTTTTTGTAGGAATAAAAATGGGCCCCCTTTTTTCCTTTTTTTTTTTTTTATTAAAAATTATTTAATTTTTCCTTCTTTTTTATTTACTTTCTCCCTTTCCGTCTTGTGTCATGGCACGAGACGTCTAGAATTCGTCCTTCCTCTGTCTACTCGTTTCTCCTTTCTTCCTCCCTCTTCTTGGCAGCTATTATGATACATTTATTTTTATACATTTTATTATCCATTCTGTTATCTCGTTTTGCAGGTTTTTGTATCTCCTATTTTATTTTATTTCGTCTTATTTATTCTCATTGTTATTTTCCTCGTCCTTGGGGCATGCCCGTCCACAGCTGGTACGTTTGCACAGGTAAGATGTGTTTTGAAATGAAAGAGTAGATAGATAAGTGAATGAATCAATAAAAAAGTGTGTGTGTGTGTGTGTGTGTGTGTGTGTGTGTGTGTGTGTGTGTGTGTGTGTGTGTGTGTGTGTGTGTGTGTGTGTGTGTTTATGTGTATATGCGTCTGTATGTGTGTGTGTGTGTGTGTGTGTGTGTGTGTGTGTGTGTGTGTGTGTGTGTGTGTAGTTGTTATTATTTTCCATTTACTGTTTTTTTTCCTTTGATTTTGTTTTCCTTTATGCATATTTTAATTTGCATTAGCTTGCTTATTTTTCCTATAGATTTAATTTTCTGTGATAGTTTATATATCATTAATATTCTTAATTTGACACAATTGATTTTATTGTTAACTAACTTTACTGACAGTTCTTTAAAGTGCTCTTTTGCATAATCTGAAATATTGAAAACTAATCTATACTAATTTATACTAATGTATACATGTCTTCCTGATCATTTGTAGAAAATGGACACAGAAAATAAAACAATTTTGTTTTATCTTTTCAGTTCAAAGACAGAAGCATAGCATCATTCTATCGTTCAGC
>NC_051398.1:49482133-49484633 GCF_015228065.2 Penaeus monodon
TTCATCCTGTCCTCTAACATTCAGCTTCTTGTGACCACAGCATAGCCATTCCCCTTCCACTACTTATGGTGTATGTAGAAAAGGTATGAATGAGAATGAATATGCCTAAAATGATGTATGATGGATATAATGTAGCAATACATTCTTATATAGACATGTAAATAACCTTCCTGATAAGGACTTGAACCCACTCAATCAAAGAAACACCCAGAATGAAAGGAATCCATCCATCCACTTCACCATGTGGTTCACTAAAAGAAGTTACCAGTCTACTTATGTTGCAGTACTAGCAATGTGTACAATAGTTCTCATGAGCAGTCTTTGGAAGTGACCCAGAAATTATATCCAGACTAACTCCATAAACGTTGTATAGCCATTTATACCAGAGTAATGGGTTTACAGACAGTCCCCCTGGTGCTCAATGGAAGTGATTTAGAATTTCAAATACAATGTCAGGTAATTGAGGGTTTTCAATATGTTCAATGGAAAGGTGTAGAAATGCATTTTTATATAGATATGTAAATAACCTCCCTGTGTAAATGTATTATTCCATTGTACATATAGAGAAAAAGCTCAGTAACCTGGTGTTGTAATTAAAATTCTGAATCATTTCCATTGAGAACCAAAGGGAGTTGTCTGTAAAACCATTACTCCGGTATGAATGGCTATACAATATTTATGAAGCCAATCTATATCCTAGTTAGTGGTTCAGGGGTTCGGTTTCATTCTCCCTGGATGTTGCCTTGTGTGCCTGGATTTGGGTACTTGTCAGAGAGGGTATTTCCATATCAAACATTTTGATATTAAACCTTTATTTGAATAAACAGTTCTGAAGAGTATGTAAAACTAAAATAACCAGTTTATATCTTGTGTAATAATTCATTCTCATATATGCCATCTCTACATTTCTCACAGTAAATCTTGCTCACAAAACATTCTTGGACCATGTCTGTAGTTTCTATATAATTTCTGTTTAATTTTTGCTGCTATCTATTAAAGAACTGACTGATAACTGGAAATTCCTCATTGCATATGATTTTAATAGTGTCAGCACACACACACACACACACACACACACACACACACACACACACACACACACACACACACACACACACACACACACACACACACACACACATTTTATAAATCAGTTTTAGGCCCAAAAATATCCATGTCTGGGATTGGTTGTTCCCCTGAAAGAAAATAAAGACAGCAATATTCTAGTATTAATCTAAGTAAATGTCAGCTGTTATTGGCCTATTTGCATTACAGATATATGAAATTAGTGTTAATTGTTATATGTGCAGTAGAATGCCTTCCCCAGAACATTCAGTAAACTGCTTTACATTTTCACAAATGTAAAGGTATGTAGAAGAAAAGTTCCAAGTATTATTTAATGAATTATTATTAACATGCTAGAAGTAATAATAAGCAGGTAGCATCTTCTTCAATGGGTTTTGAAAGTTGAGGAAATAATTGTGTAACAAATAACTTGAGAAAAATTAATTCAAGCCTGAATCTCTAATTATACTATTTTAAGGGACTTGTTACTGTAAATAGAGTATAAGTCTAATAAAAATTGAATAATAATTGGGAATTTCATGCCTTCATAATTGAGATAAAATCAGGAGTTTATTAGTAAAAGTAAATAATATACACTGACATATATATCTTTAACTAGAGAATCTTTCAGGAGAGAATGTCAGACTTTTCTGTAAAATTATTAATTCATGATAATTTTTTTTAGATAATCCATTGGAGAAGATGCTACGAAGAACATGCACACATCCCTATACACATACATGCACCTGTGCACAAACACACACACACGCACACAGACACCACACACAATATACATCAAAGTTCTTACCAATACATAAGATTTTCAATGTCTGAATTATATTTTATTCAAATATTTGCTGCAGTGCTCATGAAAGGACGTTGTTTAGCTAAACTATTTGAGGATTTATTGGTATTTTAAGAAAGAATGAAAGTGATAAATAGTTCATGTATTTTATGAATCTTTTCCATTTGATCTTCTTGCATTAAGCCAACATTTCAGAAAAATGCATTTTTCCTTCCTTTCTTTCTTTCCTTCTTTCTTCTGTTATCTTGTTCAGGGAAAAATGAAAGTATTCCTCAGTGTATACGGATATGGAATTCATCATGTTGCCTTTTCAAAGAGCTAACCTTTAAGTGCTTGCCTTGAAGCACTTCATATCATTAAAAATCTCATGTAACCAAAACTTTTTGATGCTGAAAAATATGAATTTCAGCAACAAAAAAAGAGTAATGGGAGGAGATGCTCAAATATAAGCTAACATGAAAGCTTAAATACAAATGAAAAAATATTAAAAAAAAAAATCAAAACTGGTCATAACTTCAAGTAAGTTACTGAAAGAGTATTTTCACAATCCAGAAATTATTTCACTTGTTACGTAGGAACCATTAAGCATGCCATTTATCAGTCACGTTTAGAAAGCACCAAATCAGACAA
>NC_051398.1:49487133-49492133 GCF_015228065.2 Penaeus monodon
GTATACAAGTAGAAGTTGTTGCAAGAGAGCTTATTATACCTGCAGTCAGTGGATGAATGGTGTAACATCTTGTATTATGGAATATAGTTTTTAATTATGAACTTTAAACACTGAAATATAAAGATAACTCTAATTTTGTGGAAGTATTTAGTATCAATGTAACATCTAGATGCTTGAATTAGACATCTCACCAATAGATGAAGCTAAGTAAAGACAAGAGTCTTTGAAAAATATGATCTGATTCTTTAATATGTATTTTTTTGTATGCAAGATGAATAATAATCAATCTAATCCTTTGGATAGTCAGAAAATACACCATTCTTTATTTTCTAATGTTGTAGTCTTAGAAGACATTCTCATTCACAAAGTCTGACCAGTCATGAATTAACACAACTTGTCTGTGGTGCTGATCAAGTGTCCTCAGGTATGACTTTCCTTTTATGTGTGGCTTGGTGTAATATTTGCTCATGGAGTTTTATCCCTTGGAAGAGCATTGAATTCACTGTGTTTTGATTTGCTTTTTGAATATATACATGAATGTTTTTTTTTTCTAGTTATGATTATTGGTGTCATGAATTTGTAAACCTGTGACTCAGTAATAGTATATTCTAAGAGCGGTTTCATAATACCAATTTTTTTCTTCAGTCCTTTATATCTGTTTGGGTAATTATGAATGAATAAAACAAAACTTCAGACTTTGCATAATTCATATAAAACTTGGGGGGGGGGGGAAACACTGTTATAACTCCTTGATACTTTAAACCAGTATTCACTAAGGAGAATTCACTCTTTTTCATTGTAATTACTACAACTTATTTCATTTTCCTCAAGTTCCTTGCACATTTGCATTTATGTTGTCATCAGTTTACAATGACACCAAATCCTTTCCATTAGAAGAATTTTTTTCAACATTGTTTTATAGTCTAATAATCCATGTAAAGTATTTATGAATGTTACAGCATCCATCTCTGTTCAAGGATTGTACTTTAAGTAAGAACATTAAATGAACAAAAGAGAAAAAGCAACGGTTATAGTATTAGGGAAGGTATGCTATGGTTACAAAAAGTGGACTGTGTGGTCTTACGATTACATAATGCCAAGGAAATCTGGTGCTATCTTTTCCCTTTCTTCCGTTTTAGCTTAGGGTACACAGCAGTATTGGCATTGTTGAGAGAGCAGTGAACTCAACTTGTCTGTTGCAAATCAAAATGTTGTTCAAGAGAGGCATGGTTGTTTTTTGTAAAAAAGAAAAAAAAGAAAAGAAAAAAATATATATATATTGTAGGCAATATCAAAATACTGCTGTCCCTTCAAAACCAAAATAAACAATACCTGTAAAAATCCATAAAGGTTTACAGAATTGAACATTTTATGTGGACATGTGAGAGAAATTATAAATATAAATATATATATATACCTACAGTGTGTATATATATATATATGTACACACACACACACACACACAACTTGAGTCATTGAAAAGGACTCCTTCAAGAACTGTGTTTGTACATCTGTAAATAAGAATAGAGTAGTACCCCCTGTTGTCAAGAGAGTTTTAAGATTAAAGACATAAGAATCACTCATGGCATTGTTAAACAGTCTTTAATGTTGATTAGAAAGTAATGTGTGAGCTTGTTTTGTCAGTGTCTTTTGAGTGATGGACATTCTTCAAGACTTTGGTTAATATAGATTAAATGTTTTTATGTTGTCTTTGAAATCTAATGTACTTTGGAGGTAATGAAGATTTTTTTTCTAGTTAAATTATTCAGATCTCATAGGTTTCTGACTATTTGTGTGTTCATTTAAACTTATGAAGTGTATTAAAAAAAAAAAAATATATATATATATATTTAAAAAGAAATTGGCTAGGCAATGGATTTTTTTTTCTCTCTCTCTCTTTTTTGCTATGGAAAATAAACATGTAATTTTTTTTTGTTCTGTATCACTTTTTTCATCAATTAAAATCTTTGAAATTGAAAATAAAATTTTGTTTTCTTAATTTATGTATCATTCAATAACATAGTTAATTGAGCAGCAGCATTGCCATTACCTAGCCAATACCTGTGAATAGTAAAAGTAATCTAATTTGCACAGTTAGGCTATTTCGTGCCCCATCTACCTCTTATAATGACTCCTCAGTTGACAAGCGCTTCAAAGTGGACTTTCTCAGACTACGCAGGAAACCGTAGGACTGATAGGACACCCCCGAAGTCTCTGTGGAGAGTTTTTATGTGTAGTATGTGTATATATGTGTAGGTGGATTTTTGGAGGAGAATTAGCTCTATAAATATTTTAAGCCTTTGGAAATATGTATGATCTATTTTGATTTATGCATTACCATTTGTGAAGCTTTTTTGTCTAAGATATGCCACCTACTTTGTCTTCAATATACATGTAAAAGTAATTGGAGTTTTACAGTGTGGGTGACCCAGAACTGTTTAGTCTTGAACAGACAAGTGTTGTAGTTGGTAACCTCTTGTGGTTATTTTTAAACATCTTGTAATACATTTAGATTGTAAAGTCTTGAGGTATTGTTACTTGTCATACCTTAATCAAAGATTTAGAACAAATTATTATAATACAGACAACGCTTCTTTGTCATTTGATGTAAGCATTTTACACACTAATATACTTTTTTTCATCACGTACACAAGTCATTTAGCAATTGTTCATAGCATGTGGATATGACAGAGGGAGGTTAGCAACACCCACACTAGTCATCACTGCCAGTGGTCAGCACACATGTGTTTGGCTCATACAAATTCGCTGTTATGGAAGGAGGAAGTGCAGATATCAAGCTGATGAACACACAATGCATTTGTTGCCATTCACACTGTTTCTTTAACATATAGAGAGTAAGTATGGCTTCATTTGTTGGTTAAGTGTGTATTTTAGTGACATGAGTTGCTGAGATAGTACATTAATGCCTAAATTTTTTTTCTCACTCACTTTATTTTAATCAAATATAAACTTCCACATGCAAAGAATAGTGTATGATATGTATATGTTTATGAAGATTTAGTGACCGGAATGTGTAGCTACTAAAGGGTCCGTCTTAACACTACACTGCCATGTATAGCTTAATGGTTTACTTACGTGTATACACTATATCATCTTCACAATGTTCATTAGCCTTTGCAAGAGAAGTGAATGAGTGATGATGTGTCTTGGGAAATCAGCAGTAATATGAGTACCTTGTGAAAATATTGTATTCTAATACTCTGAAGGTTTGACCAACTGAGAGAAAAAGTGCAGTTTTCATCATGAGGCAGGATCCAAACATATACATATACCTGTATATATAACCTTTTTTCATAGCTTATAATGAATAGATGTATCTTGAATGCAGGTAACACCAGCAAAGAATATATGGACACAATTAAAATAGATAATAGGGTAAACATAGTTTCTCTCTGTTGATTTTTACAAACTTCTTTTTTCCCCACTTGAAATCAAAGAATCAGGGCTATGCTGTAGTGGATTATAATGCACTATATGAGTTTTACATTTATTCTCATAGAATCTGGAGATCTGAGAATATATTGTTTAAATGTGGTTATTTGTTCTTATTCTAAATATTAAGTATGTTACAAGTAATATAAAACACTGCATTCCTTTGATGCATTTATAAACAGTATCGTATCTCACATTTCCCAATATCTTGGATATTTTTGATTCATGTATTAAAGTGAAAAGAGGAGATGCTCTGTATTTGGCCATCAGTAGAGATGTATGTTTTAAAATCCTGAAACTGTTGTATTTATGTTTGTTTGTTTTTTCTTTTAATTTCTTAGGCAGTACTGCATTTGGTGCAAGATTTTTAAATTGGATTATGCACATGAGCACAATAATTTGACCACAAATGCAGTCTCAAAATTGATTGTTGAAATGAAGAGAAAGACAATAGAACATCAGTTAACTGCAACAGTTAAGTATGAGTATATAAGAAAAACTGTCATTGTTACATTGTAAAAAGAATGTCTCAACAAAATTAATGACACAGCTCAGTATTGAATTATCAGTAAGTGTTAAAGTATAGCCACATCTCACATTAAGCTCAAAGAGTAGAGATACATAAAGTACTAATGTTATATGTGAAACACAAATGTTAAACAATAAATAAAAAAGAGAGAAAAGAAATATAATTATTGAATGCTTAATTACAGCTGCACTAACTGAACTTGTGTTCTTGCAGTTCATGAACCATAATCTGTATTAATTAGATGATTGATAATGTACTGTATTATGTATAACCTTCTCATATTTGACAACACAGCACAGCACATATTGTTACCTTCAACACTGACATACTGTCCTTAATGTATTTTAATTATTACTTAATAAAATACCACAAAAATATCCTATAAAATTCAGTATCATGACTTTAATTCTGAGTAGATGTTTGTTAATAAAATGCAGCTACAAACATTTCCTCCGACTAATTACATTGATAGTTAATGTTGATCTGACATGGTATTAATAATTTCAATATTTAGTTGCAATTTTATTTATTTGTACAATAGTGATGGGAAGAACCAGTACACTTGCTCTAGAGTTATGCTTTTTTAAATATTGCTGTTTGTGACTATACTTTAACACATTAACACAGGGTTTGGTAGAGGTTTCACAAAACAAGTTCAGCATACCTGTCTAAACTTTTAAACAACATATTCATCTGCTAACAGCACAAAATATAATTTTTTGTTTTAGTAAATCTCAGTTCCAGAAATTAATATATCGAAGGGTTTACTATAAAATTATCCAAGAGAATAAACACTATTGATAAATTCAACATTCAGAAACATGATTGGAAATACACTTTTATTTCTATTCAAAACTGTTATGTAAGAGACCTGACTTTTGCCATAGAAATTTTGCTTTTTACTACTGAAAATATCATTTCAAGCAATTTTTACAAAACACAATAAATCCCAACCTATCAATTCAAAAGAGTGGTGCAATGAAGGTAACGAGAAATAGATAATCCCCATACACGTGAT
>NC_051398.1:49512501-49522501 GCF_015228065.2 Penaeus monodon
AAAACAACGTAAACCTTTTTCGTTTTGTCTAACGTATTAAAAAAAGAGTTTATTATTGTTGTTGTTGTTGTTATCAGGGTCTGCGCGGTCCGGGCGTTATTCAGACTTTGTAAACACACTGGAGTATTGTGTCTCAGAACTTAGCGAAACGTTCGGGAAATGCGATTGTTATTATCATTATTATTATTATTATTATTATTATTATTATTGTTATTGTTGTTGTTGTTGTTGTTGCTATTATTATTATATTATTATTATTATTATTATTATTATTATTATTATTATTATTGTTGTTGTTGTAGTTGTTGTTGCTATTATTAATGCTATCATTATTATTATCATTATTATTATTATTACTATTACCATTATCATTATCATTGTTATCATTATCATTATTGCTTATCATTATTATTATCATTATAATCATTATTGTTATTATCATTACTATTATCATTATCATCACTATTATCATTATCATCATTAATCCTATAATTATTATCACTGTTTCTCAATAATATTATCATTACGATCCTTTTTATCATTCTCATATCTTATAGCCATGGTCATCATCATTAACAGTTGTCTTCAGTTTCCGCATTGATGACACAGGGGAGGGGGGGTGAGGCGGATGAACGATTACAATACAAAGAGACAGTGACACAAAAAATAATTAGTAGAGGCGCAGGCAGTCAGGCAGAAACGTGGAGGGGAAGAGGCAGGGGGGGGGGGGTGTACTAAGTGATTAGATATGTTTGACAGAAAGGCAGGTGGAGGATGAAGCTCTTGGATAGATAAGACTGTCAATTTCTTGTTTTATTTGTCTGTTTTTCTGCCTGACTGTCTGTCTTGTCTCCCCCCCCTCTCTTCTGTCTCTGTCTCTGTCTCTCTCTCTCTCTCTCTCTCTCTCTTCCTCTCCTTCTCTCTTCTCTCTCTCTTCCTCTCTCTCTCTCTCTCCTCTCTCTCTCTCTCTCTCTCTCTCTCTATATATATATATATATATATATATATTATTAATGATAATAATAATAATAATAATAATAATAATAATAATAATAATAATAACAATAATAATAATAATAACAATAATAATAATAATAACAATAATGATAACACAACAAACAACAACAACAATAATAACAGTGATAATAATAATGATAATATTAACAATAACCTCTTTTTCCCGAATGTTTCCCCAAAAAACAGAAGAACGAATGGGCTAATAATAATAATAACAATGATAATGATAATAATGGTTAGTAGTAATAGTAACAGTGATAGTGATATTAATTTTAAAAATACAATAATAACAACAAAACAACAACAGTAATAATATGATACTAATAATAATGATATCCATGATAATAACAATAATAATAAGAAGAAAGAAAAACAACAGTAACTGTAATACAAAAACAGTGATAATAACAACGACAATGAGCAGGCAATAACAACGACAGCAGTATTGATCATGGAAATAAACAACACAGTATCTTTATCTGAACCTTACGTCTGAGTAAAACAACTATGTCGACTCCTAAAGGGAATTTGTTGTATTGTACACATATGGCCAATCCAGTGATCGTATTATTATTAACTTTTATTAACTTACATGACTAGAAGTACTCTGTCACCAAGGCGTCAATCGTATGGAACATTTAATCATCTCAGTGTTTTCCCTTTCCCTTGCTTTTCTGAGAGAAAAAACAAATCTTTGTTATTTTTTACTGTTGATATTGTTAATGATATCGTAATGATGATGAGAATTACAGTAACGATAATAGCGGCAACAGTGAAAAACATTGAAAATTCAAGGAATGAGTAAATAGGCGAGTTTACTAATTGACAGAGCCATCTATGTGACGAAATCCACACAGCACTGCGTGTACAGTGCATACATAAACAAACAGAGGATTAAAGGAAAGACACAGACAGGGAGATAATAAAGTCGAGACAAGAAAATGAAAATGGAATAAAAGAAAAATCGTTCTCATTATGCTACGCAGAAGATGAAGCACATGTTCGTACTTACGAGAATCCATAATCTTTCGAGCAATTAATTAGACACATTCTCTCTTCTCTTCTTTTCTTTTTTAACTCCTTCATACACGATTACGTTCGTTTTAACCGGTCAGGTAAACAGGCGAGGAGGGGCAGCTGCAGAAGCTAGCCAGAATTTTCTTCTTTTTTTTCTTTGGCTGAATTTCTATCGGAGCGCATCATAACTCCGTTTTCTTTGCGGGCGATGCAAATAAAGGGAAGCGGTAACTATGGTATTTCGTTTGAGGGTGTTTTCGAGAGAAATATAATGGTAATGATAAAGATGAGGATGAACAACGACAACAATGATAATAATAATGATGATAATAGTAATAACAAATATTATCACTACCATGGTTATCATTATTACTGTTACCATTATTCTATCACTCTCCTTATAATTACCATTTCCATCATCATTATCACCAATATCACAATTTTTATGATCATTATCACTATCATCATAACTATCATCATTATCATAACCAGGCACTTCCTCCTTTTCTTTGTAAAGTAAGAAACAATATTATCTGCAGCGAAGTCTTGGCATCGTGACTTTACTGAGAAAAATGCATGAACGCGTTTTCTGATTTCTCAGGGAACCAGATATCACGGCGATTTGTTCTGCTGTTCAGAATAACATGAAGCGAGAGTCAGCAAAATTTGAACAGATGGATTTCTATGAACTGAAAGGAAAGGAAGGCGGGTATTGATAGGTAGGTGGGTAGGTAGACTGATTGATAGGTAGGTGGGTAGACTGATAGATAGGTAGGTCGATGGGTAGGCAGGTAGATAGATAGGTAGGTAGATAGACTAATAGATAGGTAGGTAGGTGGGTAGACTGATAGGCAGGTAGGAAGGTATACTGATAAATAGGTAGGTAGAAGTATAAATAGGTAGGTAGATAAGTAGACTGATAGATAGGTAGACAGATATGTAGGTAGGGAGGTAGATTGATAGATAGGGATATAGTAGATAGGTAGATAGATAGATTGGTAAGCAAATATTAATATGGATGATTAGGTAGATATGTAGATAGACATAAGTGCAGGTAGAGAGACAAAGTGATAGGTTGAGAGACAGGTAGATGGACAGATATATGGCTAGTTATTTAGAGACAGATAGGTATACTGATATCTGGATAGATAGATATGTCGACAGATGGTTGAGAAGATAGATTTGTGAATAGATAGACATGTAGACATATATAGATAGGTAGACAGAGAGGCAGACTGATATGTGGATATAAAGATATGAACACATATAGTTAGTTAGATAGTACATAGTTAGACATATATGCAGACAGACAGACATACAAACAGATACAGAAACAAATAATACATTCATAGGTACACATATGTGCGGATAGATAGACCTACAAACAGATATAGAAACAAAAAGATAGACAGGTGGATAAAAGATACAGCTAGATAGACAGGGTCGAGAGACAGTGGCTCATTCGAGGGTCGAGAGCCAGCGAGAGGAACATGAAGAACACGGTCTTCACGCGACATGAGTTGGACCAACACTCCAAAACTTTCCGAAGAACTGAACACATTTCCTTTCTTGTCCAGTGCGGATGAACACACCAAAGGTCTTCGAGTGTGAACAAGTGTCCTCGAGGAGCGCTGAACAAACTGAATTTCCGATGCTGGAAAAATGACTGACTGATCCGGGCCAGTTTGGACAGATTCGTCGGCCGGAACTGCTGGGATTGCAAAGGCTTGGCCGGAGCCTTCTTGCATAAGGACCTTTATGAATATAGCAGTAGATGGACAGGTTGGGAGATAGATTAAGATACAAATAGATTGATATGAATATAGATAGATAGGCAGGTAGGTAGATAGATAAATATATGCGTAGATGAACAGACATAAAGATAAATAAACAAATAAAGTGTGTGAATGTGTGTGCACACGCGCGTGTCCGTATGTGTGTGTGTGTGTTTATATGTAAAGAAATCGTCGCCAAATCATGATCACAGAAGCTTTATTTGCACTGCACAATAAATGGGTATGTGGAGTAGTTATTATCACAGCGGCCGGCTTTTGTCATGGTCATCACCATCGTGAACACTATTACTCGTAGTTGGCAGGCGCTATCATCAATAACATCATTATTACTTTTGTTATCAAAGCTGGTATAAAATTTGTTAATATCATTTTTTACTATCCGCTATCTTTCTTATTGATATCATTACCTTTATGAGCGATATTTACTTTATCAGCCAGTAGTACCATCAGTATCTATTTCCATTATCATCATCTATCTCAACTCTTATCCAAATTAATAACGCAATTTCTTATATAAAATGTTATATAAAAATGAAAGTACAATCAATAACCTTTCATTCTTAATTGCTATCCCACCTGTTGTTATTGCCGTATTTCTAATTATCTTATTTATCAAATTTGCGTGCATTATTTTACATCCGAATGCTTTTAATGAACACCTGTATCACCTGGCAGATAATTTGTCAATAAAATATTCAGAGAAACATCAGCTTTATTTCAGAGTATACACCGCACGACAGACACAAGGGAAAATCTAAGAACACAGCGCATAACACACAGAACGATTATAAACGAGTAGGCAGAAGAGAATGAAGAATATGAGTTCCAGAGAGAGGAACAAGATAGCAGAAGATAAAGAACAGGGGAAGAGAACAAACAAGAGAGAACAAAACAGGCCAGAAGAAGACAGAGACGAAGAACAGACCAATAACGCAAAAGAGAACGCATAGCAAACTAAAGAACGGGAAACTGAGAACTCAAGCGAGAACACGAGAGAAAATATAAAAAAAAAAACTCAAAACAGAATACAATCGAAAATAGAAACCATAGAAAATAGAGAAGCAGATGCTAAAGAGCCCAGGAGAAAACGCATTAGAACACGAGGGAGAAACCAGAGACCGCGAGAGAGAACAGAGAAACCAGAGAACACAAGCGAGAGCATTAATCGAGAACACAGAAACCAGAGAGCGTGAGAGAAAAGAGAAACCAGAGAAGGCAGTTGGAAACAAAGAAACCAGAGAACACAAGCGTCCACGGGAGCGTGCAGCCAAGGAGGGAGCGTCATCCTAACGGGGTTGCGTCCTAACGGGGTTCCGGCCTGGATCAGCTGCTGCGCGCGGCGGGACCGACGCTCGCCGCTCGACTCGCTAATGTCTTACGAGAGAGCGCATAATTTAGATTGTCGCAATTATCTCCTCTCTCATTTGCCGCTAAAGTGAGCGCGGGTCAGCCGTTACGCCGCGGACACGCGCAAGATCGCTGTGGATTGTGCGGGAGATTTAAGAATGGGAAAAGTTCGTGTAAAGGCGGAATGACTTTCGCTTTGTGCCTCAGCGAAAAAGCGCTGAGTGCGGGAGTCCGTTTTCTTATCGTGATGTTTCGGAATGTTAGGTTTAAAAGCAGATATTTCTTCTTAGTCTTTTTTTTTTTCTTCGGAAAGGAGTGTATGTTTATAACGTACAGGCGCGTGGTACGTGTAGCAGCTGCCCACCTTCGAGGCCGCTAAGGATCACTTTTCCGCACAAAGGCGACGGGCGGTCACCTCAGCGGACGCGGCCAGCTGCTCACCTGTTGATCCTACCGGGCACGCGTTTTCTTCGGCCGTTTTTCTCTGCGTTTCGTCGCCGTTCCGCTTTGCTTCGTCTCCTGCGCTCCAAACGAAATTCCGAGCGGATTTCCGAACGCGAAGTAAAGGTTATTTAGCAAAGAACAAGAATTATATCCTATTCCCTTTCTCTTCAAGCGGAATTATACAGGTTAAACTGAGTTCTTGAAGACCTGAAAAAAATTAGAACAACAGAAAAGAAAAGAAAAGAAAAAAAGGAAAACGATCTCGTGCGAGCGAAGGAAATGGAGCCGAAAATTCAAGAATTCAACACCTCTGACAGGCAGTTGACCACGACCCGACGGACTATTTAAGCGCTAATTTTTTCCCTTCCTCCCTCCTCCTTCTTCCTTCTTTCCTCTGCGTTTCCCTCTCCATCCTTCTCGCTCATTTGCCTTTCTTCTTTCCTCTCCCTTTCCTGCCCCTCTGTCTCCTCTCTCTCTCTCTCTCTCTCTCTCTCTCTCTCTCTCTCTCTCTCTTATTCTCCCTCCCCACTCTGATTCCCTCTCCCTCTGTCTCCTTTCTCCTTCTCTCTTTTCTTTTTTCCTCTCCCTCCCTTCACTTTTCCCATCACCCCTCTTTTTCATCGTTCTCCGTCTTCCTCTCCCTCCTTCTACTTCTCCCTCTCCTTCGTCCTTCTCCTTCTCCCCTCCCTCTCCTCCCTCCTCCTCATTCTTCTCTTTCTCCCTCTCCTCCTCCTTCACTCTCTCCCTCTCCCTCCTCCTCCTCCCTCCTCTTTTCTCCTCCTCCTCTTTTCTCCTCCTCCTCCACCTCCCCCCTCCTCCTCCTCCCTCCCTCCCCCCTCCTCTCGGGCAGCTGTAGAACCCCAATGTACTGCTACCTTTGTGTTGAGCTTTTCCTTAATTACGGGCAAGAAGTCACACACACCTGAAGAAAAATGTTCCCAAAAGGATGTTTCAAATTCTCGTTTAACGGAAGCGAAAACCTTGGTCAGGAATGAATTTTACATATCTTCAAAATGTTGGTTATATTCCGCTCTGCACGAATGGATAAATTTTAGGTTAATTTCGCTTTGATGTTGTGTCGTCTCTTGATTGATTTTAGTTAGCATTTAAGTCCCTAATTCCTTATATTTTAAGAAATAGCGTTAGATTAACATCAGTCATTGATCTTACCAGAATTTAACTCCTTTAATTCCTTGTTTTAAAATTCTTCACCTTCACAAAGGCATGATTATACTCGTATTTGCCCGATTTCCCGTATATCAAGCAACACTCAAACCATCCTAATTTAATTAATCTTTTCCCTGGAGACGATGCAATTTTAAGCTCCCATTAATCTTTCCTTGCCATTCCTCCTTTTTTCTAATAAATCTTTTCATTATTTTTTTAGTCGCAATTATAAGAAAAAAGAGCATGAACCGGGTCGTCATGCCCAGGGATCATGGCCTACCTGCCGTTGAAATCACTGGGGCGAAGACACCAGCTTGAAGTACGAGAGGTACGGTGTAGAAAAATCGGCACTGGATAATGAAAGAGGTAGAAAATCGTTTTCGTTAATTACATATTTTGTGTTCTTGTGTGTTGTAGCTGCTTTTTTGGGTGAAGGTGGGTATATTGTGTAAATTAACATATATCAGCTGTATAGAAAAGCTAAAAATAATATGAATATCAAATAAAACTATAATCGGCAAAATACGAATTTCCCAAAGACTTATAATATACTTAAAAAAAATACAAACAAAACACCATACCAATAACGGATATCATTAAAAAAAAAAGTATAAAAATGGGCAATCGGTAACTGAAACGATGACGACGTTATAAAAGCAGGCGGGCAGCGGCTCATACCCAGTCGGTGGGCTCTAGTCATGAGCGAAGGTGAGAGACATCAACGCGCGCTCTCTCTTTCCCTCTCGCCCGCTCTCCCCCTCTCTCTGTTTCTTACATTCGTTCGCCAAGTGTGCAAAAAAGAGAGAAAATAGAAAGGAATGAGAAAGGCTAAATGGACAAACGCAAAGACATGTGCATCGCAAGTGACTTACTTATTCCAGTGTTTTTTTTTTTTTTTTTTTTTTTTGAGTAAATAAAAAAATAAAAAAAAAAAAAAACAATTCACACAGTGCTACGAAGACCAGAAAATAAGAAAGAGAAAACAACCCTCGGACAATTCCCTCCCCCCCCTTACCACACCAAGAGATGACGACCTCCCCCCCGCCCTACGACCTCCGCCTCAGGTCCTGGGGCTCGAGTACCAGCTCCTGGGACGCCCTCGGCCTCGGAGGAATAGGGTCCCGCTGGCTGCTCCTTGAGGACGACGACGTGTTCCTGCCTCCGTCGGCCGCCCTCCCAAGGCCCTCGCTGCCGGATATAGAGCTCAGGTGAGGCGCTGCTTTGTCTGTTGGTGTTGTTTGTGCGGGCGAAGGGTTAGTTATTTGTGAGGGAAGATGTGTTTTGTCTGTTTTTGTTGTTTGTGTGGGCAAAGGATGAGTTATTTGTGAGGGAAGATGTGTTTTGATTGTATCGGCGAAGGAGGGGGGTGATGTGTGATGGTTTGTTTTGTTTTGTTTTGTTTGTTTGTATCGCCGAGGGGTGTGTGTGTGTGAGTTGTATTTGTTTGTTACTCTGTTTTGACGAGGGGATGGGGGTAAGATGTGCTTTGTTTGACTGTTTGTTAGTTGTTTTCTTTGGTATCGTCGAGGGGAGAATGTAAGATGTGTTTATTATATTGTTTGTATTTTACTTTTGTGTTATTTGTAAGATGCGCTTTGTTCGTCAGTTACTATGTTCGTACCGACGAGGGAGGTGATAAAAGATTTGTTTGTTTGTGTTTTTTTATGCGTCGTTTCGTTTGTTTGGGAATGTGTTTTGTTTAGATAAATTACGTTTCTGCGTGAAGGTTGACGCACGCTGCCGTGGGTCATTGTAAACATTGACGCACACGAGCATTTTGTGTTTTAAATTTCATGTTTAAACACACTTACCATGACTTTTCATTCTTTTTTTATCTCTACGTAGCATATTATTAGTCCAGTAGGTAGGTTTAGCATTAAAAAATCATGCTCTCGCACTTGCTTACAGTTAACATGTGATTCTTAACTTAAAATATATCATGCAAATCAAGACTAGCTTGCCGTTGATATTTGAAATTTTCATTTGGTAGAAACCACATAAAAAATATACAGATATTCCTTGCCTTCCTTTATTTTATGTGTAATAGTATCTAATATCTTTAATATCTAAATTTTTGCCATTCCTCATTATCTGTGCTTGTAAACAATGTACTGGAATGGGAAGGTGGTGTGTTTCTTTGTTTATGCCGGTCTTTATTTATGTGTCTGGGTGGTTTGCTTGTTTGCGCATGTACGTTTGAGTGAGTACGTATATTCATGAGTATGTACGTATATTTATAGGTGTGTGCGTGTGTCTTTTACGTCATGACATGTGGACTTACATATATAAGTGTGTATGTATATTTATAAGTATGTACACCTATATATGAGTGTGTACGTACATTTACAAGTGTGTACCGTTATATGAGTGTGTGCGTATATGTATGTGTACGTAAATATATGAGTTTGTACGTATAATTATAAGTGTGTACTTTTATGTATGAATGTACGTATATTTGAATGTGTGTTTGAATGTTTGTTTGTACATTTATTTATATGCGTGTTTGCGTTCATTTCTTTTATGTTTATTTTTTTTTCTTATTATTGTTGTTATTATAATTGATATTATTCTTATTGTTATTCTTATTGTTATCATCACCACCACCACCACAACCATCATCATCATCATCATCATCATCATCATCATCATCATCATCATCATCATCATCATCATCATCATCATCATCATCATCATCATCATCATCATCACCATCACCATCACCATCCTCCATCTCCATCAGCGTTATTTCTGTATTTCCGCCGCTCTTCTCACTTTATTATCCACTCTCCTTTATTGCCATTTTCTTTCCCCAATTTATTCGCGGCAACGTGACCCGAGCGACGGAAGTTCTCTGTGACGTCAGGTCAGAGGTTAACCCGTGACCTTGTTTACCGGAAACTTACCAAAGCGAGTAAGGGATTAAAATCGGAAGCAGGGGACGATAACAAAGGAGAAAGGAAGAGAAGGGAAGGGGGGTGAAGGGTAGAGAGGAGGAGGAGGAGAAGGATTTAAGTGAAGGAAGGATGGAAGGAGGAAGAGAGGGGGCGAGGTAGAAGAGGAGAGGCATAGGAAAAAAAAGAGAAGGAAATATATGAATATAATATATATATATAGATTATATATGATATATATAATATAGAGAGAGAGAGAGAGAGGAGAGAGAGAGGAGAGAGAGAGAGAGGGAGAGAGACAGACAGACAGAAGACAGAGAG
>NC_051398.1:49540039-49542539 GCF_015228065.2 Penaeus monodon
TTTTTGGTTGGGGGCGCCGGCCCTCACTGCCCGGGGGGGGAAACCGATTCGTGTTGGAGGGCCGGCCGTTTTCCTTGGGGGACCCCACCTCATTCTCCTAAGCCCGCGGGGTTTTGGAAGGGACCCGCATGCACCCCGCCGTTAAAAGGTCCCCACCTGCATTGGGTCCTTGGAAAAAAAGGATGTTTCAAAAAAAGAAAAAAAAAAAAAAAAAAATTTTTTTAAAAAATATTTCTTTTTGGGGTTTTGTTTTTTTTTTTTTTTTTTTTTTTTATATTATTTTTAAAATATCATATAATATAATATAATTATAATTATATATTTATATAATATTATTATATATATATATATATAAATTATTTAATTAATAAAAAAAAAAATTTTTTTGGGGTTTTGGGTGGGGGGGTTTGGGGTTTTGGGGGGTTTTTGGGGGGGGTTTGGGGTGGGGGGGGGGTTGGGCAAAAATTTTTAAATAATGGGTTTTAAAAAAATTTTTTAAAAAAAAAAAAAAAAAAAAAAAAGGGGGTTTCCCCCTTTTAACAAAAAATTAAGGTTGGGTTTTGGGGTTGGTGGGGGTTTTTTTGTTTTTGGGAAAGGAATTATGTTTCCTACCATCCCAATAAAATTCCGGGAAAATAAATTATAAAAAAAAAAAAAAAAAAAAAAAAAGGGGGGTTTGGAAAAGTTTTGGTTTTTGGGGGTGTGGGTGGTTGGTTGGGGTTTTGGACTAAATTTAAGGAATTATTAAATTATAATTTTTTTTTTTAAAAATTATATTGTGTCCCGGGTGGCCAGAGCCGCAGGGTGGTCCCAACCCCGGGTTGGGGTTAAAAAAAGGGCCCCGGGCCCCCCCCTAAAGGACTACCCTCCACTACCTAAAACTCCCAAGAAAAATAAAACCCCGAAAAAAAAAAAAAAAAAAAAAAAAAAAAAAAAAAAAAATTTTTTTTTTTTTTTTTTTTTTTTTTTTTTTTTTTTTTTTTTTTTGGGTTTGGGGTGGAAGGGGTCGGGGCCCAAACCCAAAACCCAAAAAAAAAAAAAAAATTTTTTTTTTTTTTTTTGGGTTTGGTGTGTGTTGGTTTGGTTGTGGGGGGTTGTGTTTTTTTTTTTTTTTTTTTTTTTTTTTTTTTTTTTTCCCCCCCCCCCCCCCCCCCCCCCCCCCCCCCAAAAAAAAAAAAAAAAAAAAAAAAAAATAAAAAAAAAAAAAAAAAAAAAAACACAAAACACACACCCCCCCACACAAACCCAAAACACCTTATCTCTTATTAAAACGGGGGGGTTTTTTGGGGCCCCCGGGTCCCCAGGAGACCCCTGATTTTTTAGTAAACTTTATTCGGGTTGGGCCAGCCTCGAGTGCGGGCCCCCCGGGGGGTACACTCAAAAATTCCCCCCGGGAACAACGGCGGTGGGCTCAACCCCGGGGGGTAATTTTGCCCGGGACAGCGGTGGGGCCCTCAACCTTTGCCCAAAGGGCCTTGACGTCGGTTCCAGTTTTCTTGGAAAATTTTTCTTGGGGCTTTTTTTTTTTTTTTTTTTTTTTTTCGAGTCCCCATCTCTTTTTACCCCACTGATTTGGGGCTGATTTTTCCCCCCAGTGGCTAGGAGGCAATCGAGGTGAAGTTCCTTGCTTAGGGAAAAAACGCGGCGGTCGGTGCCCCCCCCAACTCCCGTCTTTTTGGGCCAACCTTCGGGGGGCCCCACCAAAAACCCTTTTTTTTTAAAAATTTTTTTAAAAAAATTAAATTTTCAAAAAATTTTTTTTTAAAATAATTAAAATTTTTCCCAAAAACCCCAAAAAACCACCACCCCACCACCCAAAAAAAAAAAAAAAAAAAAAAAAAAAAAAAAACAAAAAAAAAAATTATATATATATATATTTAAAAATATATATAATATATTAATTTTAATATATTATAATAAAATATATTTAAATTTTAAAATTTTTATTATTTTTTATTATTTTTTAAAAATAATATGAAAAAAAAAAAAACAAAAAAAAAACAACCCCCCCCCTTTTTTTTTAAAAAAAATTATTTATTTTTTTTTTTTTTTTTTTTTTTTTTTACCCCCTTTCCACATATGGGCCCTGACGGCGAAAGTTCGTTTACCCCGGGCGGGTCGGGAGGTTTCCCCGCGGCTCAGGCCCGATGGGGGGCCTTGAAGGGGAAAACGCGCCCCCGGGCTCAACCCCCCAACCCGATTGCCGCGGCGTCATCCAGCCAACCCCTCGGGGCCCCCCCCAAAATAAATTTTTTTTAAAAAGGGATAATTTTTTTTAAAAAATGGTTGGGTTTTTAAAGAAAATTTAAATTTTTTTAAAAAAAATAATTTTTTAAAACAAATGCAAATCGGGCGTCCTTTGAACGGACAGAATGCAGGGCGCGGGTCCTTTAAGGACAGAATGCAGTCCGGCGTCCTTCGGAAAAGGGGGGGCGCCCCCCCCGGAAAAGGGGCCCCCCCTTCCCAAGGACGAATGAGGTCGCGGCGTCCTTCGAAAGGG
>NC_051398.1:49550039-49552539 GCF_015228065.2 Penaeus monodon
AGAGAGAGAGAGAGAGAGAGAAGAATGAGAGAGAGAGAGAGAGAGACGAGAAGAAGGAGAGAGAGAGAGAGACGAGAAGAGAGAGACGAGAGAGAGAGAGAGAGAGAGAGAGGAGAGAGAGAGAAAAGGAGGAAGGAGACGACGCAGAGAGAGACAGAGAAGGACGAGAGAGAGAGAGAGAGAGAGAGAGAGAGAGAGAGAGATAGAGAGAGAGAGTGACGAGAGAGAGAGAGAGAGAGAGGGAGAGAGAGAGAGAGCGAGAGAGATAGGAGATAGAGGAGAGAGGAGAGAGAGAGAGAAGAGGAGGGCATGAGAGAGAGAGAGAGAGAAGGAGAGAGAGAGAGAAGGAGAGAGAGAGGAGAGGGAGAGAAGGAGAGAGAGTGAGTGAGAGGGATACGAGATAGGAGAGAGAGAGTAGAGGGAGAGAAGGAGAGAGGAGAGAGGGGATGAGAAGGAGAGAGAGAGAGAGGGAGAGGAGAGAGAGGGAGAGAAGGAGAGAGAGAGAGAGAAGGAGAGAGAGAGGAGAGAAGAGAGAGAGGAAGGAGAGAGGAGAGAAGGAGAGAGAGAGAGAAGGAGAGAGAGAGAGAGAGAGAATGAGAGAGAGCGAGAGGGAGAAGGAGAGAGAGAGAGGAGAGAGAGAAGGGAGAGAGACGCAGAAGGAGAGAGAGAGAGAGAGAGGAGAGAGAGAGAGAGAGAGAGAGAGAGTGAGAGAGTGAGAGAGAGAAGAGAGAAAGGAGGAGACTGACGAGATCGAGAGAGAGAGAGAGGGCTCACGAGGTGAAGAATTAGTGGGGGGGGGGGCAAGGAAGGTGTTGTTGTGATGTTGGATGATGAGGGGAAGAGGAGAGGGGGATAATAGGGGGAGGGAGGAAGAAAGAGAGGAGACTGCGAGGAAGTGAGAGGAGATAAAGAAGGAGAAAGATGAGGGGGGGGGCACAATAGTGAGTGAGAAAACGGGTGAAAGGAAGGAAGTGAGGAGAAGATAATAGAAGAAAGGAGAGATAGGGAAAAATGAAAATTAGAGAAAGGGAGAGAGATGAGAGGGAGAGAGAGAGAGAGGGGAGAAGAGAGAGAGGCGGAGTGAGAGAGCGAGGGAGAGAGAGAGGGAGAGTGAGAGAGAGGAGAGAGAGAGAGAGAGAGAGGGAGAGGGATAGGAGAGGGAGAGAGAGAGATCGGAGGAGAGAGAGAGAGAGAGGGAGGGGGGGAGCAGAGAGGGAGAGAGGGAGAGAGAGAGGGGGGGGAGCAGAGAGAGAGAGAGGGAGAGAGAGAGAGACAGAGAGAGACAGAGGGAGAGACAGAGAGAGAGAGAGGAGCCGAGAGCGAGCGAGAGGATGTTGGCGCATCTCACCTGTTGAGTCGATATGCAGTTGCCAGATGTCACGAGACAGCCGCGGCGAGCTTCCTTTAGGGCTAGCTTTCGTCTTCCTAGGGACAGCGACCGTCATACACCTTTCACCTAAATTTCTACCTCCTAGGGCAAGGGGCGGTCTCCTATTCACCTACTCTTTCTCTCCTAGGGACAAGGGACGCTTTCCTCCTGTTCACCTAAACTTCTACCTCCTAGGGACAAGGGGCGGTCTTATATTCACCTGGACTTCCACCTCTTAGGCGCAAGGAGCGTTCTGATGTTCACCTTCTCTTCCCCCTCCTAGACTTCGCCTTCTAGGGGAGCTATCGTCCTCTTCAGCAAGATTTCCACCCTCCCCTATCTCACTTCCTAGGGCAGCGGGCGTCACCTAGTCACCTAGATCTATCCCCTGGCCTTGTCTAGGGGCGCGCGACAGCATCCACACTAGACAGATAGATTGTCTGTCTCGGGTAGTTAGGATATGGTGTGTATATTCCTCTCTCTGATGTGTGTGTGTGTGTGTGACAATGCATGTCTTCGCTTAGCTGTGTCTGTTATCTGTCTGTCTCCAAAGGGGTATTTATCTGTCTATCCGTGCACCTGTTTATCTCTTTCTCCAAGTGCCTGTTTGTCGGCCCATCATTATGAGCCTTCATGCATCATCTTATCAACCTGCCTGTTCATCTCTCCCTGTTTGATTCCAAATATCTATTTCTCTCTCTCTCTCTCTCTCTCTCTCTCTCTCTCTCTCTCTATAATCTATATATATATATATATATATATATATATATATATATATATATATATATATATATATATTAGCAGGAAGATATTGTGCATAGAGTTTACCTCTTATATAGCCTTTTATTCTGGAAAATAGATGCACACGCATACAAAAAACTATACTACATACCCATCTGTGTACACACACACACACACACACACACACAACACAAACACACAACACCACACACAATATATATATATATATATTATATATATAATATGCATATATTGATATATGATATATAATATATATATATATATATATATAGATATATATATCTATATTTATTATATATATATATAGATATATGTATATATGATGTATACATATACATATACATATACATTATACATATTACATACACA
>NC_051398.1:49555039-49582539 GCF_015228065.2 Penaeus monodon
TATATGCATATATACTTACATACATACATATTATATATATTATATATATATATATATAATATATATAATTTATATAATATTTTTATATATTTATTATTATATATACATATTTTATTAACGTATATATATTAATAATTATATATTTATATTTTATAATATATATATTTATATATGTTTTTTAAAAAACCATATATATATAAACATATTTTTATATTTTTAAAAATAAATATTTTTATTTAGAGAGGGGGGGAGGAGGAGAGGAAGAGAAGAGAGATACATACATACATACAAAATACTACTACATACATACATCATCATACATACTACTACATACTCATACTACTACATCCATAATACATACATACATACACACATACACACACACACACACACACCCCACACACACACACAACCCACACACCACACACACACACACCACACACCCACACAAAAACACAAAACCCCCCAAAATCCCAACACACACACACACACCACCACCACACACACCACACAACACCACACCATATATTATATATTTATATTTTAAATTATATATATATATTATATTTTGTGTGTGTGTGTGTGTGTGGTGTGTGTATAAAAAAGACGATAGATAATATAATATATTCTAACATACATACATACTACATACATACATACATACACATACACACACCAACAACCACCACACCCACACACACACAACCCCAAAACCACACACCACCACCCACACACACACACCACACACCCCAACACACACACACATACACACACCACACACACACACACACACACACACACACACACACACCACAAACACCCACACACACACACTATATATATATATAATATATATATATATATATATATAATATATATATGTGTGTTTGGTGGTGTGTGTGTGTGGTGTGTTGTGGTTATAGAAAAGACAGATAGATAGATATAGATATATATCAATATTATTATTACAGTTATTATTTTTATTTACTATATTATGATTACCATTATTATTTTCATTACCATCTTTGTTATAATTATTGTTATTATTGTTACTGTTACTAATATTCATTTTCTGATCATTATTATGATGAATAATGTCAACGTCATCTTTATTCTTATCATTATCGTCAATAATCGCATCTGTATTTTCATTACTAAAGTTATCATCTGCATTAAAAATCACTAGTAGCAATCCATTTTCATGATTGTTATCATTATCATCCTTTATCATCCAGTTGCCCTTATCATTATCGTTCTGTCATATGCATCACTATCATCATTATCTTCTCGGTCTACATTGCATTCTTATTCGCAATATTAGCCACAGATAAGGACAAGTATAAAGAGAGTGATAATGGACGAAATTAAAGAATAACACGCATACTAAAAAAAAAAATTTTAAACAAAAAAGATAAAAATGAGATCTGAGGGAAAAAAGGAGGGGAAAAAGGGGGGGAAAGGTAGAACAGGGGAAAAGGGGGAAGACATAAAGATAAAATTTAATGAAACAGAGGGAATTTTGGGAAAGCCAAGAAACGAAAATTAAAAGAACAGTCGATCTGGAGAAGTGGAAAGCCACGTGATGTTATAGTGTTACGAGAAAACAGTATAGGTAATATCTCACCTTTATGATGAGTTTATTTTTCCTGTGGTGGGCGGGTAGGAGGGTGCCGTGAAGGGAACTCTCAATCTGTAGGAATTATTCCTCTCTATCTCTTCAGGTAGATAGTTAAAGAGATAGATAAAGAGAGAGACAGAGATGGAGACAGAGATATACAGAGAGAGACACACAGAGGGATAGAGGAAGACCTACAGATATATATATATATATATATATATATAAAATATTATATATATATATATATTATATATATATATTATATTTTATATATATATATATATATATATATATAGATATATGGGGAGAGAGAGAGAGAGAGAGGAGAGACAGACAGAAGAGAGACAAAAGACAGAAGACAGAGAAGACAGACAGACAGAGAAGAGAGGACAGACAGACAGACAGAGACAGAGACAGACAGACAGAAGAAGAAGAGAGGGGGAAGGCAGCAGAGACAGACAGACAGAGAAGAGAGAGAGAGAGAGAGAGAGAGAGAGAGAGAGAGAGAGAGAGAGAGAGAGAAAGAGAGAGGGGGTGGGGGAGAGAGAGAAAGAGAGAGGGATAGACAGACAGACCGGCTGGCAAAGTGAAAAAAATGAAGTATTAAGGAAAAAAACAGCAGCAATAGACATTCCAATAGAACCACCAAAAAGACAGAGAAGAAGAGAATGAGGAGAGAAAAGGAAAGGAAAGGAAAGTAATGACATGATGGTATACCTAACAATAACACAAAAAAAATCTCCTTTGAAAACAAACAAGTCAGATTACATTCCATGATTTTGAAGAAAAAAAAATAGCGTAGTTTCACAACAAAAACTTTTAGGAAAATTAGAGAAAAAGCTGCAGCTACAAAATACATAATTAACGAGACAATATGGAGGAGGTGGAGGGGGGGGTTAAAAAAATATATATGTATATGACTACAATGCCAAGGTATGAATATATAAAAAAAAATATGAACATGACGAAAATAATATTGACTGAGCGAAAAAATACAAAACAGAGAGAGAAAAAAAATATATAAAGAACGAAAGAAAATATGGAAAACGAAGGGAAAATGAAAAGAAAAAAATATTTGTTAAAAATCGAAGCAATTGAAAACAAAATTCCCCCCCACGTCCCCTCCCCCCCAAAAAAAAATGATATTAACAATAAATAAATAAATGAATAATAAATGAAAGGCTGGGCGCGTAAAAGGCGGCGAGCCTGGGCGGGAAAGGTCTCAGCAGGCGAGGCTCCGCGAGGGGGCGGATGACTTACGGGAACCGCGCTGCTCGTGGGCGGAGGGAGCACGGGGGTGGGCGCGCGGGCGTGGGAAGCGTTATTTCGGGAGCAAGTGGGTTGTTGCAGAAGGTTTTCGAGTGGGTGGGCGAGGGGAGTAGAGGGAAGGAGGGGGGGACACCTTGCATAAGTGAATACGTTTGTGTCCGAATTCTGGTGAAAATAGGCTTCACGTACAATGAGTGGGTGCGTGTGTGTGTGTAAATTATATACATATATATATATATATATATATATATATATATATATATATATATATATATATATATATATATATATATATATATATATATCCACATGGAAAGCATGAAAAATATCTCGACTCTGTGATGACAACTTCCTGGTGTAGTAATACTGATATCTTCTGTTCTCTCCACATGCGTAATTGTTTACGTATTTTTTATATATTGTTTCTTTTCTTTATTCCACTTTCCTTTTTAGTGAATATCAGTTTTTTTTTTCTTCGTCTTCTTCTTCTTCTTCTTTTCTTTCTTTTTTTAATAGTGTTATTTTTTTCGTGTGAACAAAAATCGAATGGGTAGAAAAGCGGTCGTTTTTAATTATCTGTTCCTAATTATATGCTTGTAATTGTATTTGATAATAATGACATCAGTAGCGATAACGAGAAAAATGGGAGTCGAAGATATTGAAACATCCGCTTTGTTTTTATCTTTCTTTGTTTTCCTTTCCTCTCTCTCTCTCTCTCTCTCTCTCTCTCTCTCTCTCTCTCTCTCTCTCTCTCTCTCTCTCTCTCTCTCTCCATCTCCCTCCCCTCCCCTCCCCCTCCCCCCTCTCCCTCCCCCCTCCCTCTCTCTCTCTCTCTCCCCTCCCCCTCTCTCTCTCTCCCTCCCCTCCCCCTCCCTCCCCTCCCCTCCCCCTCCCTCTCTCCCTCTCTCCCTCTCTCCCTCTTCCTTCTCGCTCCGCGCCGTATCTCATTGCCAGCGGCCGTCATCACAATTAATTCGCACGGTGGGCAAATAACCGCACTTTACGTCGTCGTTTCGCTCGCTGACGTTCCTTTGCGAATTCTCTGTTTTCCCTCAACTTCTTCGGAATTATTTGCCGCTCTCTCTCTCTCTCTCTCTCTCTCTCTCTCTCTCTCTCTCTCTCTCTCTCTCTCTCTCTCTCTCTCTCTCTCTCTCTCTCCTCTCTCTCTCTCTCTCTCAGTTATCTTTCCCTTTCTTTTTATCTTTTTTTTTTTTTTTTTTTGTGTTATAATTTTTTCTCTTTATTTTTCACTCTTTCCTTATCTATTTATCCTATCTATCTATCTACCTGCGATAAGTCAATGTCTTTGTTTACCTATCTATCTGTCTATCTATCTTTTCATTTTCACCTTTTCCTATTGCTTTGTTTCTTTATTATTTTTTTCCTCTTCATCTTCATCTACATCTTTCTTCTTCTTCTTCTTCTTCTTCTTCTTCTTCTTCTACGGTTTAGTATTATCATTGTCATTGCCATTCTATTTTTTTCTTCGTTAGTTCCCTATTTTCTTATTCTGCTTCTTATATTTTCTCTTCCTCCTCTTCGTCTTCTTCTTCTTCTTCTTCTTTTTTTCTTCTTCTTCCTTATCTTATTATTATTATTCCTCTTCCTCTTCTTCTTCCTCTTCAACTTCTCCTTCTCCTTCTCCTTCTCCTTCTTCTTCTCCTCCTTCTTCTACTATTCACATTAATACTTATTCTTCTTAATATTTCATCGTCATCATTATTGACATTATTTTCATTGATTTTATTCCAATTGTTATCAGTAGTTTTATTATGATTATTATTATTGCGATTGTCATTATCGCTATTATTATTATTATTATTATTATTATTATTATTATTATTATTATTATTATTATTTTCTTCATCATCATTCATTATTATTATTCATTATTGTTCATCACATTATGACTCTTCATCATTATTATTATTTGTTATCTTTATTATCATTTTCCATCTTCTTCTAATACTACTTCTTCGTTTTCTTCTCCTTCATCTTTTTCTTCTGCTGTGTCTTCTACTTTATTTATTTGGTGTTGTCTTCTCCTTTTCTAAGTTCCTCAGTAATCTTTGTGTTTTATGTTTCTCTCTTCATTTCTATTTCTTTATTTTCTTTTTTCAAATTATTATTCCATTTTCTCTTCCATTCTCTTTCCCCTTTTTTCTTTCTCTCTTATTATCTGCTCTTTTTTCTCACTTTCTCCATTCCCATCTTCTTATCATTTTTTTCCCTTTTTCTCATTTTTAAAAATTGCTTTCTGCGTCTGGCTTTTCCTTCTTCATTTTCCCTTTCTCGTCTTCTTTACTTTCTCTCCCTCTCCTCCCAGTTTTCTTCTTCCTCTCTTGGTGTCCCCTTCTTTATCTCTGTTATGCTTTCCCTTAACATCTTTTTTATCTTATCTGTTGTCTCTCGCGATTATTCTTTTTTTCTATTATCTTCATTTCTTTCTCCTTTCTTTCTTTCCTTTATTTCCTCCTTTCGTAACCTGTGCTGACCTGGATCATGTCCTTCTTCATTCTGTCTTTGTTTCTCCTCCTTTCCAAAATGGTTCTTTCTCCTCTCCTTCACCTCCCTTTTCGCCTCTTCCCTTTTCTCTTGGCCTTGCTCTTCACTCTCTCTCACTCTCTCTCTCTCTCTCTCTCTCTCTCTCTCTCTCTCTCTCTCTCTCTCTTCTATCTATCTATCTCTATCTCTCCCTCTCTCTCTCTCTCTCTCTCTCTCTCTCTCTCTCTCTCTATCCTTCTCTCTCTCTCTCTCTCTCTCTCCTCTCCTTCCTCTTTCTCTCTCTCTCTCTCTCTCTCTCTCTCTCTCTCTCTCTCTCTCTCTTATTCTCTCTCTCATCTCTCTCTCATCTCTCTCTCTCTCTCCTCTCTCTCTCCTCTCCTCTCTCCTCTCCCTCTCTCTCTCTCTCATCTCTCTCTCTCTTCTCTCTCTCTCCTCTCTCTCTCTCTCTTCTCCTCTCCTCTCTCTCATCTTTCTCCTCTCTTCCCTCTCTCTCTTCCTCCTCTCTCCACACTCCCCTCTTCTCTCTCTCTTCTCTCTCCTCTCCTCTCTCTCTTCTCCCCTCTTCTCTCTCTCTCTCTCTCATTCTCTCTCTTCTTCTCTCTCCTCTCTCTCCCTCTCTCTCTCTCTCTCTCTCTCCGTCCTCTCTCTCTCTCTTCTCTCTCTCTCTCTCTCTTACTCCTCTCTCTCTCTCTCTCTCTCTCTCTCTCTCTCTCTCTCTCTCTCTCTCTCTCTTCTCCCTCCCCCCCCCCTCTCTCTCTCTCACTCACCCCTTGCTTCTCTGCTCTTTCCACAACTCTTCATCTCCTGTCTCTCACCCCTCTTCCCTCGTTTATCCTCTCCCCTCTCTCCCTCATTCCTCCTCTTCCCTCTCGCCCTCCCTTCTCCTCTTCCCTCTCTCCCTCATGCCTCCTCTCCCCTCTCGCCCTCGCTTCTCCCCGTCTCTTCTTCTCTCTACCCTTCCTCCCCCTTATTCCCTTCTCCCCTTTCTCCCTCCCCTCATTCCTTTCTCTGCTCTCCCTCCCCTCTCTCCCCTCTCCCTACCCTCATTCCCCTCATTCCTTTCTCCCCTCTCCCTCCCCTCATTCCCCTCTCTCCCCTCTCCCTCGCTCCTCCCCTCACCTGCCTACACTCTCCTCTCCCGTAAATGTCAGGCCTCGTGACCTCACCCGCGCTCTCTCCTTCCTCGCCGGCGTCGCGGTGTGGGAGGCGCGCTATATATAATGCTTAGGATGGCTGTGAGGGTGGTGTGAGGGAGAGGATCCAGTTGTGAGGGTGTTTGGGGGAGAGGATTGAGTAGTGGCGGTGTTGTGAGGGAGAGGATCCAGTTGTGAGGATGTTTGGGGGAGAGGATGAGTAATGAGGGTGCTGTGGGGGGAGAAGATTGAGTTGTGAGGGTGTTGTGAGGGAGAGGATTGAGATGTGAGGGTATTGAGTTGTGAGGGTGTTATTGAATGTGAGTTATAAGGGTGATGTGAGGGTGAGGGTTGAAGTTTGAGGTATGAGGGTGTTGTAGAGATGAGGGTAGGTTGTGAGAGTGTTTTACGGGCTGTGAGGGTGTTTGGGAATGACTGATGCTTTGGAAGAGTTTATGAGGGAAGGGTTTATGAGGGGAAGACTATGAGAAGGCCGCTTGGATACTGCACAGTCTATCGATGACTGTGAGGGTGTGAGGAAGTCGGAGAGACTGTGAGAACCCTTATGAATGTTAGAATTTGTTGGAGAAAGGGTGGTTTGTGAGAGTATGAGGGAGCTGTAAGGATATCTGCCGAGGGAGGGACGAGGTAAGGGTGTTTAAGGGAATCAGGAGTGAGGCTGTGCGACGACGTCGTATATAAGGTGAAGTTGTGAGAATTAGTTGTTGTGGTTGTCTAAGGATGTTGTGATGATGATGTGTGTGTGTGTGTGTGTGTTTTGTATTTGTGAAATTAGCTTGGTGTAGTAAACGAATGCAGGGGAATGGGGAACACTGACCGAGTGCATTGGTCATTTCAAACTATGGTAGTGTATGGTTGTGTGGTTTCATCTGGCACTGTATATGGTAGCAGTCCTTGCAGTGTGGAACTGTGTGCTGTGGGTCTGATAGAACCGCCGGTATTAATGGTAGACTGTATAGTATTTTGGTAGCGAATATGGTGTTGGGATAGAGTATACAGTGCAAGTTAATGGGGCAATGGCAGAGTTTATAGTACTATGGGGAAGTTATTGGTGCTGTGGTAGATACATAGGGCACGAGTGTTATGAGCGTGGCATAGCTGTTGAATTGCTGTCAACGACTAACATTTCTCTTCGCGTCGTGCTCTCTCATGGGGAACCAAAAAGTAGGGAAAGGAAAAAAGGAAATGCCATTGACGATAAATAAAAATGGCAGACATATGAGAAAGCCTCTGTATCTACCTCGAGGGGAAATTCGAGAGGAAAGATTTTTGAGACCGTGAGGAGGCCTAAGGATAGTGATGCAGAGGCGGGATTCACGAAGGTCCTGTGACTGTACTCGCTGGTGCCACATCTGAGTTATTGCTGGTAATAGAACAAATATTTATATCGTTATAGACTCTTATGTGAAGATAATTGATTGCAGTAACACCTTAAGCTACATAAAATCTTAGTTCTATAGGGACGATTATGATACACTTTTTATGTATTTAACTGTAATTTAGGCAACGAAAGGTTTGTTGTCGTTATATCAGCTGTGAAAGCGCGACGCTGTTTGTATTTTCGAATAGAAAATCGCTGTAAATATGGTTGACATAAATCAAAATGGGCCTCCTTAGCCTGTTTGTCATTACTGATGTGTGAAAATCTTCATATGTCTTTGACTGGGCAAATTTGTGTCTGATTCCCCAGGAAAATGTCTTTTAGGACAAGTGCATCCCACACGTGTCTTTAAAACTACAATGCAAATTTACACAAATTTGAAGATGATTCTGCATCTAATATGATAGGAAAAACTTGTCCACCGTTCATTTCCTACATTTTACCGATATTTGTTATTCATGTCTTTAATTTGCCCAATCTATGCATTTTTTCTTCACTTGAAGAGTATTCTGCTTTGGGAATACTAAGAAAATCTTCAAGGCTCCTTGATAAATTGGCAAACATTAATTGATCAATCTCCTTAATTTTATTGCTATGTTTATTGAAAAATACAAACAGCGGCGCCCGCCTTTACAACTGATTATATGACAACTGACATAGGTATGCCACATCACATCCAGATATACTAAATGCTTAATATTACTGTTACAACAGGGGTATCATTTCAGCTTTTTCTTGGGAGGCGAGCGAGGTGAGCACAGTTTCCGGGGCGCTGCGAGCCCCCACGAGCTAATTCGAGGAGCATTTCTAAGCTACGGCTAGAGGTATAAAGGTGTACTTTAGGCAAAAAACGTGGGAATATAGCCCTGGGGGGGGAGGCAACCCAGACTCTGAGGGAGGCATTCTGCGTCTTGGGGGCAATTTCTCCCCCTCCCCATATGGCGCCTCTGCGTTATACTGTAAGCCAGATTTATTGCCATGTTTGCCTTATTACAATAGATTATAAGGTCTAAAACGATATGAACGTTTGCTCTAATTAGCAGCATTAACTTTGAGGTGTGGCAACGGGGCAGGTCTTGGACAAAATCGCAAAGAGCAGTCATAGGCCTTTCGTGAATAATTGTCAGGAGGGAAAAAACGGTAAGCAAGGTCAGGGGAGGAAAGCCGCGAGATAGTGAAGCAGGACGTACGCCACTGGATAGTGAGGCAGGCCTTTGGAAGTGATAGTGAAGCAGGTGACGAGAAGAAAGGATAGAGTGAAAGGTCAAACAGGGAGATTTACGTGGTTATCATCCGTCTGTCAGTCAGTCTCTCCCTGCCTCCCTCCCTCCCTCCCTCCCTCCCTCTTACTCCCCCTCTCACGCTCTATCTATCCATCCATCCATCTATCCATCTCACTATCTGTCTGTCCCTGTAAGTCTCTGCCCTCAAGAGCATCACCTTTAAACGATATTATTCGGATCTAGTCATTTTGCTCTGTATACAACGAGGGAGTAAGTCTCAGTTTAAGATCGATGAAATTCGTTTCCATGATTACCTTGTTGGCTCCTTTTTAGGGAGAGGAGGGAGAGGAAGACGAAGAGATAGATAGATAGATAGATGGATGACATGGGAGTAAAAGAGGGAGAATTGTACAGAGACAGAGAGGCAAAGGAGACACAGACAGACAGACAGACAGAAACGCACACGCACACACACACAGACACGGAAAAATGAGGGAAACAGCTGGTCCTCATCCTACAGCAGCGTCGGAAAATCGTATTGAACCATCTCCCGACCACCCACGCTCGCTGAACTATCGATGCACTGCCGCTCCACCCATGCACATTTCCCCTCCCCTCCCCTCCCCTCCCCTCCCCCTCCTCCTCCTACCCATTACCCATTGTCCATTGCCCAGTACCCTGTTTTCCCAATTTCTCTCTTTCATTCCCCTCCTCCCTTCGTGTAATTATGTTTCATGGGGTATGTCCTCTACCTATTTCTTCTCTGGCTCCCCCATTGCCCATTGCAGAGGCTTGCCCAATTCCCCTTTCTTTCTTCGTTGGTGATTTTTGGTTCTATGCGCATTTCTCCCCTCTCCCCACGTTACTCATTATCCTCTCTCTCCCATTTTCCTTTCCTGTCCCTCTCTTCTGAATTGCTTATTCGTAATCTCTCTCTCTCGCTCTCTCTCTCTCTCTCTCTCTCTCTCCTCTCTCTCTCTCTCTCGTTCTTCTCTCTCTCTACTCTCTCCTCCCTCCCTCCCTCCTCTTCTCTCCCCTCCCTCCTCCTCTCCTCCTCTCTCTCTCTCTCTCCTCTCTTCCCTCTCTCTCTCTCTCTCTCTCTCCTTCTCCTCTCTCTCTCTCTCTCTCTCTCTCCCCCTCCCCCCCTCCTCCTCTCTCTCCTCCTCTCTTCCTCCTCTCTTCTCTCTCTCCTCTCTTCTCTCTCCTCTCTTCTCTCTCTCTCTCTCCTCTCTCCTCCTCCCTCCCCTTCTCTTCACCTCTCTCTCTCTCTTCTCTCTCTCTCTCTCTCCCTCCCCCCTCCCCCCCTCCCTCCCTTTCTCTCTCCCCTCTCCCCCTTTCCCCCCTCCCTCCCCCCTTCTCTCTCTCTCTCTCTCTCGCTCTCTCTCTCCCCCTCTCCTCTCTCTCTCATCTCTCTCTCCTCCCTCTCCTCTCTCTCTCTCTCTCTCTCTTCTCTCTCCTCTCTCCTCTCTCGCTCTCTCTTCTCCTCTCTCCTCTCTCTCTCTCTCTCTCTCTCTCTCTCTCTCTTCTCTCTCTCTCTCTCTCTCTCTCCTCTCTCTCTCTTCCCCTCTCTCGCTCTCTCTCCCTCTCTCTCTCTCTCTCTCTCTCCTCTCTCCCCTCGCTCTCCTCTCCCCCCTTCTCTCTCTCTCTTCTCTCCCCCTCCTCTCTCTCTCTTCTCTCTCTCTCGCCCCTCTCTCTCTCCCTCTCCCCTCTCTCTCTCTCTCTCTCTCTCTCTCTTCTTCTCTCTCCTCTCTCTCCCTCTATCTCTCTCTCCCCTTCTCTCTCCTCTCTCTCCCTCTCCTCCCCTCTCCCCTCTCTCCCCCTCTCTCTCTCTCTCTCTCTCTCTCTCTCTCTCTCTCTCTCTCTGTCTCTGTCTCTCTCGTCTTTCTTTTCCACTCCCCATTATAATTTCCCTCCGTTCTCCCTCTCCCATTTTCTCCTCACCCCTCCCCTCATCGTCTCTTACGCTAGTACTATCTCTACCTGTACAGACTTCCCCATCCTCATGCTTCACCCATTTCCCTGCTGCCTCATTAACCCCTGGGATACCTACACCCTCCGCTATGCACACTTCTCTCTAACATCGTCCTTTCCCTGCCATGCACCCATTACCCCCATGCACCTCATGCATTGTATAATATCGAGGTATATTTTGTTTGTCTACCCATGCACATGACTTTCCCCTTCCCCTCTTCCCTCTTCCCTTCCCCTCTCCCCCTCTTCCCTTCCCCTCTCCCCTCTTCCCTTCCCCTCACCCCTCTACCCTTCCTCTATGCCTTCTTCTCTTCTCCTCCTATCTACCCCCTCCCCGCCCCCTCTTCTCCCCCTCCTATCTACTTCCTCCCTCTCTCCTCTTCCAATCCTCTATACCTTCTTCCCTTTCCCTCTCCCCTCTACCCCCTCCACCTCCACCTCCCCTCCCCCCCCCATTATTCCATGAGCCCTATTAACCCATGCTTATTATGTATCTCTAAATACACAGCCTCTTCTCACTAAGGAATCGCCATACCATTTTGGTCTTTAAATAAACTGCCGTAAAGCTTAAGTTGGAATGCAGTAGTGGGAGTTTTTTTCCCGCCATTCTCTTGTAGCATTTAATTATGTATGGGTCTGTCTGCTGGCTTGTGTTTTGTGCTGTTATTAGAGGAAACACTTGAAGCGAAAGGCTCGTGAAGATGTATGCGTGTTGATCCAGACACAAGTGTACGCATGTACACACTCAGACACTTACATACTTCCTGCCCACCACCCAAGTACTAACGGCCTCCCCCCCCCCCCAGGTGCCCCCGCGACGAGGACAGCGGCAGCGTGGGGTCATGCAGCCCCCCTCCCTCCCCCCCGGCTGCCGTCCCCCCCCCGGCCGCACCCCGGGCCCCAGCTGACACAGAGGCCCCGGCCCCCCCCGCGCCGCCCGCGCCCCCCGGCTCCCCCCCGGGCGCCGCGCCGCACGCCGGGCTCACCCTGGCGGGCCTGATGGGGCTGCCCCTGCCGCCGCTCGGCGCCGCGGACGCGCTCGAGCTGGGCCAGGTGTCGGCGCAGGGGGGGGAGGGGGGCGAGGCGGAGCTGGACCCCGGCGTGGCCGAGCTGCTCGGCTCGGGCGAGGAGCGCTCGGCGGCGCTGCGCACGTCGCAGCGCTTCTACCTGCGCCTCGTGCAGTGGCTGGGCCGCAAGCGGCGCCCGGGCCGCACGCCCAAGTCAGCCGAGCACCACGCCAAGGTGCACTACGGGCTGCGCACCGACGTGGCCACCCATGACCCCAAGACGGCCCGCAAGCGCTTCGCCGACCTCCTGCGGCGCGCCGCACGCGGGGGCTCGTGGGAGGAGGGCCGCACGCTGCTGGCGCAGCAGGAGAGCGGCTACTCGTCCCCCAACATCTCCGCGCAGCACACGCCCACGGCGCACCACCGCCTCGTCAACCCGCCCGGCTATATGCGGCGCTCGCTCGAGCTGTCGCCGCAGCGCGCGCCGTCCACGCGGCCGCGCATGTCGCTGCCGGCGGACCACCTGCGGCGCACGCTGGACGGCCGCTTCTCCGTGCAGGCCGCCGAGCGCCGCCGCCGCCTTTCGCGCGGCAAGACGATCAGCCAGGACGAGGGCTTCCCGCCCGCCGCCGCGTCGACGCCCCAGGACGGCGGCGGCGGCGGCGGCGCGCGGCCCAACACGCCGCTGGCGCCGAGCGCGCGGCGCATGTCGCGGCCGGGGTCGTCGAGCCGCGAGGAGAGCACGGGCGAGGAGAGCGGCTTCGAGGAGGAGGAGCCCGTGGAGGTGCGCGTGCCGCCGCGGGTGCTGGAGGAGCGCCGCGACTCGGGCGCCTCCTCGACGCAGGTCACGGGCGGCCACGACCCGCTGGCCGAGTGGGCCATCCAGTGGGACCAGCTGCGCTTCGGCCACGTGCTGCGCCGCGGCTCCACCACCAACATCTACAGGTAGGCCCAGCGGAGCTCGTGCTGCTGCCGTCGGGAGCACACCTGTTGTCAGGATGCTGAGATTGCCGTTGATGTTGCCATGATTATTCCTTGCATTGCTCTTAAGCCCCCCTAACGCCCCCCCCCCTCCCGCAGGGGCCGCTGGCACGGCGACGTGATGATCCACACGTTCGACGGGTCCGACGCCGGCACGGAGCGCCGCTTCTGGGCGCTCGTGTCCAGCCTGTCCATGATCCGCCATGAGAACATCGTCCTGTTCATGGGCGCGTGCATGGCGCCGCCCCACCTCGCCATCGTGACGGGCGTGCGGCGGGGGATGTCCCTGCACCAACACACCTCCTCCAGGGGCTCCATCCCCTACCCCTCCAGGGTCAACATCGCCAGGCAGGTGGGTGCGCCGTCGCGGACGGAGCTTTCAGCATTGATGTTATTTTAGCATCACTGTTATATCATTGACACAATCACTATTGTCATCTTAATATCATGTGTATTAATATTATCATTATCATCATCATTATCACCATTATTACCTTATCGATTTTTTTTTTTTTTTAGCAGATGTTACAACCGCCCAAAGAGCGTCTTTTATAATCGCTATCATATCACTGAACAACTTAAATATAATAGGTTCCCTTTTAATTTCCTTCCGGCTTATCATGCTGCATTATAATACCGTAGCCTTTATATTATACATTTCATTCAGCCATTCAGATGTCCATTCAGGCAGTTTCATCTCCCACAAATTTATTCTTTTATCTTGGACAAGCTCCATTCATTCGTGTATTTATCCAGCCAAACCCACTTCACTCTTCATATTCATAAATTCGCAAGCGCGCACATTCTTTCATGCATCACTTACTCATTCGCACACTCATCTGCCCATTCACCCGTCACTCCACGTTTTCATCCACTTCCCTCGTTCTCGTGCTCCCTTCGCCTCCTTCCCTCCCTCTCTCCTTCGCCACACCACCCACCTTCCCTCCCTACTTCCCTCCCTCCCTCGCTGGGTCTTATCTCCCCTCCCTCCCTCCTAACCTCCCTTCCTCCCTCCCTCCTTACCTCCCTTCTTCCCTCCCTCCTTACCTCCCTTCCTCCCTCCCTCCTTCCCACCTTTCCTCCTCTTCCTTCCTCCCCCTTACCTCCTTCTCCTCTCTCCTTCCTCCCTTCCCCCACTCCCTCCTTCCTCCCTTCTCCTCCCTCCTTACCTCCCTCCTCCCTCCCTCCTTACCTCCCTTCCCCTCCCTCCTTACCTCCCTTCTCCCTTCCACCTCCCTTCCTCCCTTTCCTTACCTCCCTTCCTCCCTCCCTACCCAAGTCACTCACCTTCCTTCTCTCCTCCCCTTTCCTTCCCCCATCCCTTCCTCTTCCTTGCAACGCCACTCAGTTCCCTCCGTCTTCTTATCTCCCCTTCATCCCTCCTTCCCTCTCTCGCTGAGCCACTTACCTTCCCATCCCCTTCTTCGCCGACCATTTTCCTAATTTCCTCTTTCCTTCATCGCCCGCCACTTACCTCCCCTCTATCTTTCCCTCCTTCACCAAGCCACTCATCTCTCTTCCTCCCTCTCTCCCTCCCTCACCAGCCCACTCGCCCCTTCCTCTCTTTCTCCCTCCCTTCCCCCTCATCCTCCCTCCCTCCCTCCCTCCCTCCCTCCCTCCTTCCCTCCCTCCCTCCCTCCTTCCCTCCCTCCCTCCCATCCAGACTACTCACCCTCCCTCCGCCGCAGGTCGCGCAGGCCATGTCGTACCTGCACTCTCGCGGGATCATCCACGGCCGCCTGAATTCTCGCAACGTTTTCCTCGAAGCCAAGATCAAGCTGAGTCTCCTCGACCACAGCATGGCGGAGTCGTCGCCGGCCGGAGAGGACACGGGGTGCCTGGCGCAGGGGCTCCTCACTTACCTGCCTCCTGAGGTACGTCGGGCTGAAGGCGGGCTTGTGTTTGTTACACGGTCGTCTGTTTATTGAGTGGGGGGCGGTGGCGGACGGCGTGAGTGGCGGAGGTCGCGGACACGATGCGGGTTCTTGGGGTTCTTTCGTGTGCTTTTCGTTGGGCGATCGGTTAGGATTTTAGGTATTAAGATTTATTATATTGAGTCATTCTGATTATATGATTATTACTCATAGGAGTGACCTCGGAAAGTTCTGTACCAACAACTTATTGCCTAATGAATTATCTATTGAACCATCTATCGGTGGCTTCTTGGCCCCTCATAACTAAGTGACTGTTGCTGCATGACGAAAAGAAAAACTAGCATAACACTGATCTTTCATGACTCCAAAGAAGCCCCACTACTACTGCGCTAACCATCCATGGCTAGCGAAGCATCCTGTGACCTCTCATGACCTATTGAAGCACCTCCTGACCCCCAATTGATCTGTTAGAGTCCCCCACTGACCTCTCAGAGGCTCATGAAGCACCCTGTGACCTCTCATGACTTCCCACAGATGATGCGGACCGTGGTCGTGGCTCCGCCCCAGGTCACCGTCAGCGCCCCGCCCACACAGCAGTCGGACGTGTACATGTACGGGACGCTGCTGTACGAGCTGTTCGCAGAGGCCACGCCCTTCGCCTCGCAGCACCCCCACGCGGTCATCCTGCAGGTGGGCAGGGGGAGGCAGCCTCCCACGGGGGAACTGCAGTGCACGCAGAACCTGAAGGTGAGTGGGGAGGCGGGGAGGGGGTGGGGGGGAAAGTAGAGAAGGGAAAGCTAAAGATGAGAGGAAGAGGGATAAAAAGGAGGAAGATAAGAAAAATAATAATGATATAGATATATATATATACACCAAATCAACCAAAAAGTATTGTCTCATTTTCAATAATCTAATTTTTCATTGTGTTTTTTTACCAAGATATATGTAAGAATAAACAAATATGATCATGAATTAGCGACAGAACTCAAAAGAATCTCAAAATATTCATCATGACTCGAACCAAGATTCCTTATCATAACATTTTTACAACAATCGTTTATAGCAATTTCCGAAATCCTGACAATACATTTATAAAACATTTTTGTCATTGTTTTCGTTTAGAAATCTTACATCCTCTTATTTCCTATTGCATATAAATAAAACATTAATAAAGATATTTCACCTTTTTCACTTTTTCATGTATTTTTATTTTTATTTTTATTTAATGTCAAATATTTCATGAAATCATTTCCTTGCATTAAAGCTTTTAGTAAAAAAAATGTAGCCGATCACCTGCTCATAAATCCTAAAAAAATCCGGTCTCTAAAATTCCTTAATCCTTAATTAATCGGTCCAACAGATCACATATCACTTCTTCAATAAATTCTTCTGTCGGAAATATTATCGTAACAAACGCATCCTTCGAAAAAAAACTGTTTTTTCCAGTCGCAGTCCTCTCTCTCTCTCTCTCTCTCTCTCTCTCTCTCTCTCTCTCTCTCTCTCTCTCTCGTCTCCTCTCTCTCTCTCTCTCTTCTCTCTCTCTCATCTCTCTCTCTCTCTCTCTCTCCTTCTCTCTCTCTCTCTCTCTCTCTCTCTCTCTCTCTTCTCCCTCTCTCTCTCTCTCTCTCTCTCTCTTCTCTCTTCTCTCTTCTCTCTCTCTCTCTCTCTCTCGTCTCCTCCTCTCTCTCTCTTCTCTCTCTCTCCTCTCTCTCTCTTTCTCTCTCTCTCTCTCTCTCTCTCCTCTCTCTTCTCTCCTCTCTCACTCTCTCTCTCTCTCTCTCTCTCTTTCTCCCTCTCTCTCTCTCTCTCTCTCTCTCTCTCTCTCTTTCTCTCTTTCTCTCTTTCTCTCACTCATTTCTGCAGTCAAAAAACATCCTTAGACTCAAAAGATCCTTCTAATAAAAGTCCTTTAGGTCAAAAATTCCTTCTAATAAGAATATCCTTCTACGGAATAGATTCCTTTCATGAAAATCCTCCCGACCCAAAGCTCCTTGAAGCAGAGGTCCTTCTAAACTGGTCGTTCCGCTAGAATTCCCTCCGACCCCGAGCCTCGTCACAGACCCTCCCTCCCGCAGACCCTGATCGGCGAGTGCTGGGACTCGGAGCCTGCGCAGCGCCCGATCTTCCCGGACATCCTGCGCACCCTCCAGCAGACGCTGTCCCTGCACCGCGCGCACTCCACGTCCGAGCCCGAGAGATTGAACCGCATAGGACTCTCCGGCAGGATCTCTTGCTGACAGGAGTTCGGGCGGCCTCCTCCCCCGGGAAGGTCGCTCACGGAGGAGACGATCGCGGACTCCCTGGCCGGCGAACACTTCTTGAAGCTTCCCTGAGACGCAGGAAGGAGGAAGGATGGAGATGAAATGAAAGCAGGAAGAAGAAAACGAAAAGGAGGAGAAGAAGGGGAGAAGAAAACGAGAAGGAGAAGGAAGTGTTCGTCTCCGGGCTTGTGTGCCCACCACGGCCGTGAGTCCCGCATGGCCGCCCGACATGGCACGCCCCACGCCCTTCGCCCGCCCGCATTCGCGCCGGCCGGCCGCCCTCGCTGACCCACGTGTGAAAGCGAACGAAAGAACATCGACGCTCGCAAGGAGGCCGATGCACTGAGGTCAGAAATGAATGTGGGCCAAAAAAAAAAGAATATTAAAAAGACAGAGAGAAAGACAATTGAAAAAAAATGTCTTCGTGTGTTGTATGTGTCAATGAAGCGTAAATTAAGACAGGTCAAGTACTCTTTTCTGTCTTGATTGTGTCTGACACTATTACCAAATCTCTCGTAACCAAAGATTTTTTTTAAGTTGTGCACTGATCTTGACACTAATTAGTTATTTTTTCTGTTACGAAGAAAAAATGGGATGAAATGAAATAATGTAGCGTAAGATAAAGATATATTATCTCACAACCGAGCCAGAAGTAGATTACCTCTATAAAAGTGTTTATAAGGTTTTGTGAAAGTAAAACAAGTTTTGTATTAGCGATCTCTGCATGGCAGGCGGCCGGGAGAGAGATGCCTATAGTACTCTTAAGATGAATATCTGTTTACCTCACTCGCTCAATGTCCTTGAAAGTCAGAAATAGAAGAGAAATAAGAAATACATTAAAAACTAGCTAGTCTTTAAAAAAAAATATCTTCCACGTACCAAAGTTTACAGTTCCAGCCCATCAAGTTTTCCGCCTTTTTATCATTTTTTTCTCTGACGGGGATGTCGCGCATCTCCTTCTTCATCTGTCTTCCACCAGCTCAAGGGTGGCAAAGGCGACCGAAAGAGCCACTTAAGAGCTACACGAAAGCCCACTTCATTTAGAGTGAACTAGGATCTACGAAAGGCCATATATATATATATATATATATATATATATATATATATATATATATATATATATATAATTATATATATATATATATATATATATATATATATATATATATAAACCCTTCAAGGAATCCCAAACAAGGGGTTCCAGTCCCCCTTTCCTCCAGCAGAAGGAATCGGATCCCCCGCGGGAGAATCAGATCCTTTCCTCGAGTATAAGGTCACAGAACGAATGGCAAATGGCTCTCAATGGCGGCTCCTTCGACTGCCTTTCTCGCTGTCCCTTAGAACAATAAGAGTGTAGTTTAATACTCCCAACAATCCGAATTCTGTTCGCTGATAACGCAATAGACAAGAGATTGTTATTGTCATAGCCTAGTGTTGCGATCTTTAAGACTCGGATTTTTAGTCACAAAGCTCTTGATGCAGAGTATTGATAATGATACTATAAGAGAATATTATGCATATTTTTGGGTTCTTATCAGTAGATTTTTTTTTCTTAGGAAATCATAAGTTATCTTTTTTTCATCTAAAGTAGTTGATAAAAAATAGGTTACTTAACATTTATCGAAAATGTTTATGCATCTCTACAAACCAAAGAATAAAGTTTATTCATCATAATTATCATTCAGAGATATCGATTTTTATACCAGAGTTAGTCTAGTGTAATAAAATGCTGGTTCTTGTTGTAGCGTAGCCAATGGGGAGGGGGGAGAGGGGTGGGGGGAGACGAGCGCATTTGAAAGTGCTAAAATCTTTTGCACGATTTCTCTTGTTTCAACTAAAAGCTATTTTCTAATTCTATTGAACTTTTTATCAATCGTTCGAATTATATTTAATGACAGTAATTAGGCCTCTGTGTAATGATGGAATGAGTATTCTGTGCTCTCAGAACTGTGCGATGCATAGACGGCATTCTGACTACGTAGGTTATACACTACAGAAGCCTTTCCTCACTGTAAATACAACCAGACACTGTGGCTTGTTTGAAATGACTCCACTCCTTGTACACACACACACACACACACACACACACACACACACACACACACACACACACACACACACACACACACACACACACACACACACACACACACACACACACACACACACACACACACACACACACACACACACAACGTACATGCATACTTGTTATCTTGAGCCGATCCCATTTTTATCCAGTGTAATCTGGTGTTTCTCTGCATTTAATGGGTATCCCACTGAATATTGTTTTGAATCAAAATGCAAAAGGGATTTTTTATATATATGAAGGTAGAGAACACTGCTTTTTACTGCGAATTACAATTGCAGTACTTAGTTATTTTTAAATCAGTTTGCAACATATAGCTATTTAAAATGAAGGCATTTGTAAAAAGTGATATCTATCTATACATATGACTATTAGTGTATGCATTCTACTGTGAATGCTAATTCATAAAAAAAGAATGCAGTATAGTACATGGCATGTATAGTACACTGATATATCGTAGATGTTCCAGCAAATCATATATATATATATATTGCAATGCGTATGATAATACATATGATACAGGTGAATACAGTATCGCAGCATACCATATAACATCACAGTATATATTCACTATTCAGTAGGGAAAGATGCCCATTACTTTCTCCTAGCCATTATATCTCAATCATATTGATTAGACCCCATTATCGAATCTAAGTCAATGACTATTTATACTGTACCATTATCTCCACAGTAGGCACTCTCCTTAAACTAAGTTGCGAATTCCCTTCACAGTTTCTTAAGACGAAGTGTGAAGCAGTGTGTCTTGTGTCCGCCTGCCTTTTCCTTCCTTTTAGTCAGGGAAACAGCGGGCCTTTCCTCGTTCATTCTGTTCTGTAGAAAACCTGTTCTGTAGATAGTATACTGCCAGTATCAGTGCCAAAGATGTGCTTTCCCGAAAAACAGCCAGGGTGAAGGTTGAAAGGAGACGGTCTCATTGCCAGGGGCTATTGTGAGTTTTCTTCCCCCGTCTATTTTCTTGTGCTCTGTGCGTCCATGTATCTTGGAGAAGTATATTTTCTTCGCTGGTCTCCTGCTCCTACTGTTGTCTACTTCACCTCTCTCGCTGTCCTCGTTTCTCTCTCTCTCTCTCTCTCTCTCTCTCTCTCTCTCTCTCTCTCTCTCTCTCTCCTTCTCCTCCTTCCTCCTCTCCTCTCTCTCTCTCTCTCTCTTCTCTCTCTCCTCTCCTCCTCTCTCCTCTCTCCTCCCCTCTCTCTCTCCTTCTCTCCTCCCTCTCCTCCTCTCCTCTCTCTCTCACTCACTCACTCACTCCTACTCACTCACTCACTCACTCTCCCTCACTCTCTCACTCTCACTCTATCTCACTCACTGTCTATTTATCTATCTATCGACCTATCTCTCGATCGATTTATCTCAATTTATCTATTTCTCTTAGTCTATCAGTCTTTCTCTTTCTGGGAAAATATGTTACCGCGTTGTTGATAAGAAGATAACCTGATTACAGTATTAATAACATGTTAACTACCGGAATGTACAAGTATTTGGTATAAGGGTAAATCGAAATTTCGTTATGGTGAACTGAATTTTCGTTGTAGCAAACATAAATGGCGGAAAGTTTGTTATACGATCACTGTTGTCAGTGAAATAACTGTAACAGATATAGTGCATAACCGCGATTGTTACTTGACCACATTTGAAGTCATGAAATTTATAAGAAAACAGATTTTCTATAACATGCGTTTTAAGATTTTTAAAAGCTAAATAAGAAAAGTTTCCGTTTTGATATGTAAGGTAATTTGATTTAATTGTTATATTTAAGTTATTACTGTGGTTTGCTTCCAGAGGAAAAAATATATATATATTTGATATATTTCTCCCTGAGGCGTAATGAAAGACATAGATTTTTAAGTTTAAATTGCACAAAAAATGGATAGTCAGGCATTTTCTTCAGCAGAATATTGTTCAAGTTTCTGAATCTGTATTAGAAATTGATCTTTAACTTGAATTTTCATTATTATGATTATTATCGTAATCAAGATCATAATTTGGACAACTGAAGCCAAAGCAATTATACAGACATGTTTTTTTTTGTGTGTAGAATGACCAGTTTTATAAGATAACTTAGTTACACTCATAAGTATGGTTAAAGTTTAGTGTTAAGTTTATTATGTTAATGTGCCCTCTCTCGTTCTTCTGCCTTTCCAGATCATGACAATAAGATCCTTTCCTTAACAATCATTAATTAGTCAGACGGTTTTTGCCTCTCTAGTCGAAAATCATATGATATAGGTATGTTTATGTGATCCTTATGTATATCGCATCTAGGATATCCCATTATTAAGCTCGGTGACCAAAGATTACAAGCGTAAAATGTGTTTACAAAGGTATGGAATTTTTATGTAAAAAAGGCCTTATTGTGTAAGCAGACAGATGAATAAATGAATAAAATGCAGGAAAAAAGACAACACAAAAGGAAGTGAAAGAGGAATTTGTTGAATATAAAAACGCAAATCACAACAACAACAAATAAACAAAAAAAATTAAGAAAAGTTTATATGTTTTAAATCAGTGAATGACATAAAGACATATAATACACATTTCACTCTGTATATTAATGAAATCTCTCTCGCAGTGTCAGATGAGAAACAAATCGTGTTAATGTGATGTAAAATACAGTCTTTTAAAAGAAACCCCCCCAAAAAATAAAAATAAAAAAAACTGTTAATTCCACTGTTGAATGTTAACAATGGCGAAGATTAAACTACATGGTGCGGTGTTGAATTGTGTGTGGATATTTTGTATATCAGTGTTTGTCTCATATAGTTAACTTAAAAGATAAAAAAATGATGACGTTCTTCAAGTTGTAAACATGTTTGATTCGTGTTCCGTTCCTGCGCTGAACGTTCCTTCTTTCTGTCTCTCTTTTCATCATAAACTTTATTATTATTATATATTTTTTTTTTTTATTTCTCTTGTTCTTCATTTACTTATTCTTCTTCGTTATGACTTATTTCTCATCTTTATTCAGTGGATGATGGAGATGTTCATGTGTCATTTTTTTATTTGTTATGCTTTTACGTTTATTTTCAACAGTTATTATTATTACTGTTATCATTATAATTGTTTTCGCTTTACATGGGATTATCATTATTGATATCTTCGTTATCATTATTATCATCGTCATCGTCAGTCATCGTCCTTATCAGCATTAGTTTTTCCCATTAGCATTACTATCATCATTATTAGCAGTACTGTTAGCATTATCATAATAGCAATTATTATTATTATCAGTGTTTTCAATAACATTATTATTATTATCATCATCATTATCATCATCATCATCATCATCATCATTATTATTATTGTTATTATTATTATTATTATTATTATAAAGCATATTACCATTATCATTATTGTTACTATTATTATGACCATGATTATTATCATTATTATGATCACCACTATTAATATCATTATTATCATAATCATTCTTATTTGTATCACTATTATTATATCTACTATTACTACAGTTGTCATTATTATGATAAATATTTCCTTTATTATTATTATTATTAATGATATAATTGTTATTATCATTATTATTATCATTATTATTATTATTATTATTATTATTAGTTATCATTATTATTGTTATTATTCTTGTACCACTACGAGGACAAGGCAACTGGGAGCAAATGAATCACAAAGCTACTCGTTAGCTGGGTATCCCATTCTTAAATTTATTAGTTATTGTTATTATTACTTTTATTATCATTGTATTATTTTTCTTCTTTTCACTTTCAGTTTTATGTCTCGTTTATGTATCTGTATTTTTTCGATCTATTTCTCTTTTATTTTATAATTTGTTTATAAATGGTATTACTATTCATTATCATATTATTATCATTGCCGTTATCATTTTTCTTATCATCATCATGGTTATCATAGTTACTAGTATCAGTAGTGCAGAAGTATAGATATTATTATTATTATTATTATTATTATTATTATTATTATTATTATCATCATCATCATCATTATTGTCATTGTCATTATCAATATCAGTATCAGTATCATATCACCATCAACATTATCATTAACATCATTACCATCACCATTATCAGTGTAATGAACACTAATATTTATCACTATTAGTGTTATCATCATCAGTATTATCATTACCATTATCCTCTGTCTCGATGCGTTCTCATACTTATGTATACAAGAAAATATGCATTTTTTTCGCATTGAACATGTGACATTTTAAGAATTTTTGTTGTTTATTTTCTGTTTATTTGCCATGAACACCATCATTATTTTTTAACTTTTCTTAAACCTTTGTATTAACGTTTCAAAAAGTGTCGAAGTTGCTCTGAATAAGTAGCCAATCAAGCAAAGAAAAGAATAGGATCGTTATCCTCTCGTCCGTAAAAGGCACAGAACGTCACCATTAATGAATTAGTAAAATGATAATAGTAATTATTTACGCACAGTAGTAAAAATGACTATTTGCGTGAAATTTGAGCCGCCTTTCAGAGCAGTTCAGACAAAGAAGCCATTTAGATCTTAATTTCAGACAAATTTCAGAAGTCCAAACTGTAAGGTTGTGAGCATAGTTTTGAGGCTGTAGGTCATATGTTAATCTTTTCTTAAAGAGTAATTGTGTTTTGTGAACACAGATGTTTATCATACATTCTATATAATGTTAAATGATGTATGAAATCCTATATTTTCTTATTGTTGTAACTATTTGTACCTACTTCATTGTAATTATAACGGGGATGAATAGGGAAATTGCCGTAAATTTACCTGTATGTTTCTGTCTCCGGACAATCTCGTGGAGTCGAGACAAGGATTGAAAAAGTAGATGTGAAAACTGCTGATAAATGGATGGAACAGAATGAAGATTTTCACAATTTTCCAAGGCAGAGTTTCATTAATGTTGGTAGGTATAATCTTGCCTTAAGGAATAATTTTAACAATTGAATAAAGGAATATATATATATATATATATATATATATATATATATATATATATACATATTATTATTATTATTATTATTATTAATGTTACTAACATCTACCTTGGTCTTGTGAAATTTCATATTCTTATTTACATGCATTTTACCAACAGTTCAAAATGCCATCACTAGTGTTAAAGTGTATTTACAACCCATTCAGTCGCCGATTAAGAGTGCATAGTCTGGACAAACCAGCAATAGGTCACTTGGGTATACAAGTGTATTTACTTTTCTCACATTTTATTTGACCTCTCTCACTTTATATCTTTTAAGTAATGATAATTATGTGTTACTTCACTCACCACTAAAGCTGCTTTGAGAGATGGTGGTGGAGGTGATGGTGGTAGTGGTGGTGAAAGATGATGGTGATGATGGTCAAAGCAGCTGCTTATTCTCACATTATACGGTTATGTGTCTCCTTAAAGTGACTTTGGTGTATTATATTTAAAGAAATCAAACCTTTTGGTGTGGTTCCGAGTGTGGGTGTGCATTGTATGTATGTCTACGTGTGTTAATGTTATTTCAAATCTTTCAAGACTGTTATACCTTTACATAAAGCTAACTTCCTATATTATATTTTTCTATAGTCATGTTTCCTATCATTTACAATAAAGTGTCATTCTGTATTTTATAATAATTCTGGTCTTTGATTGCTTCCCCAAATCCTGGTTGCATGGCGATGATTATAATCAAAAAGGGTTTTCTAATGCTCAAAATATAGTAGGGTTTTTTGTTTCACAATCATGTGAAGCAATATCTTGGTATAACGTTGAAATTCATTATTAGATATTATATATCTATTTTTTGTAAAAACGAGAAGCAAAGAAAAATATATATGTATATAATCAATACAAATATATATATTATATATATATATATATATATATATTATATATAATTGATTATATATTATATACATATTATATATATATATATATATATATATATATATATATATATATAATATATATATATATATATATATATATATATATATATATATATTATATATAATTATATATATATATATATATATTATATATATATATATATATATCATATATATATATATATATTAATATATATATATCATATACATATATTTATATGTAATATCCTATTATGCTTGTGGTATCTCTTCTTTTGGTCCTTAATTTTTTATCACTGATTATAGAAATGATAGACATATTTATACAAATTTATATCTTACCAGAATTTTAACAATATAATTAATCATGAATGATAAATTACAATTTAATATTTTTGTATTAAAATATATAATATTATTTATATATATTTATAATTTATATTTTAATTTTAAAAATTATATATAAATTTTTTATATAATTTTAAAAAAAAATATTATATTTTTAAAAAAATTTTTTAATTATATTTTATATTTTATTTTAAATTTTATATATAATTTTATATTTTTTAAAAATTTTTATTATTTTATTAATTTTTATTTTTTATATATTAATTTTTATAATTTTTAAATCTTTTTATTATTATATTTTATTTTTTATTTTTTTTTTTTTTAAAAATTTATTTTTTATTTTTTTTTTCCCTTTTTTCCCTTTTTTTTGTTTTATTCCCCTTTTTCTTTTATTTTTTTAAAACTTTTTTCTTTTTCCCTTTTTTTTTTTAATTTTCTTCCCCCTTTTTTTTTTTTTTTTATAATTTTTTTTTTTTTATTTTTAAAAAAATTTTTAAAAATTTTTCCCTTTTTTTTTTTTTTTTTTCCCTTTTTGTTTCTTTTTTTTTTTTTTGAAAAATTTTTTTTTTTTTGGGGAAAAAAAGAATTTAGTTAAAAAAAAAAACTTTGGGAATTTTTTTTAATTAAAAAATTTATTTTTAAAATTTTTTTAGTTCTAAGGGGTTTTTTTTTTTTTTTGCCTTTCAACTTATTACCTTTTGGGGTTTTCTATCTTCTTTTCCTTTTTTTTTTTGTTCTTCCCTTTCTTCCTTTTTCCCCCTCTCTCTCTCCCCCTTCTCTCTCTCCCCCTCCTCTCCCCTTTTCTCTCTTCCCTTCTCTTCCTCCCTCCCCTCTCCTCCCTCTCTCTCTCTCTTTCTCCCCCCCCCCCCCTCTCCTTTTCTTCTCTCTTCCTCTCTCCTTCCTCTCTCTTTTCTTTTCTTCTCCCTTTTTTCTCTCTCGTCTCCTTTTCTCTCCTCCTTTTCTCTTTTTTCCCTCTCTCTCTCTTCTCTCTCCTTCTTCTCTTTCTCTCTCTCTCCCCCCCTCCTCTTTTCTCCCTTCCCCCTTCTTCCTCCTTTTTCTCCCCCTCTCTCTCTCTTCCCCCCTCCCCCCCTTCCCCCTCCCCTTTTTTTTCTTCTCTCTCTCCCCCTCTCTCCTCTCCTCTTCCTCCCTCTCTCTCTCTCTCCTCTTCCCTCTCTCTCCTTCTCCCCTCTCTCTCTCCTTTTTCCCCTTTCTCTCTCTCCTTTTTTTCCTTTTTCCTCTCCCCCTCTTTTTCTCCCCTTCTCTCTCTCCCCCCTCCTCTCCCCTCTCTTCCTTCTCTCCCCTTTTTTTTTCCTCCCCCCCTCTCCCCCTCTCTCTCTTCTTCTCTCTTTCCCCCTCCCTTTTTCTCCTCTCTTTCCCTCTCTCTCTCTCTCTCTCTCTCTCTCTCTCTCTCCTCTCTTTTTTCCCCTCTCTCTCCTCTTCCGATCTCTCCCTTTCTCCTCTCTCTCTCTCTCTCTTTTTCCTTTCTCTCCTTTTTCCCTTTTTCTCTTTTTTTTCCTTTCCTCTTCTCTCTCTCTCTCTCTCCTCTCTCTCTCTCCTCTCTCTCTACTCTCCTCTCTCTCTCTCTCTCTCTCTCTCTCTCTCTTCCTGTATGTTTGAAATTGACGCGTTGGTGAATTATTTGGCCAAAAAAGGAGAGAAAAGAAATATTAAATAATTTTTAATAATTGAAATGAATAACCAACATCTTTATGATGAATTAGTATAACAAATGAAAAAAAAATATATAATAACACTTGAATTAATAGATATAAACAGTAGAATAGAATTAATAAGGTAAGATATGTATTAGACAACCAAAATAACAATCGAGAACACACACACACACACATATATATTTGTGAAAGATGGAATAATGCAATACCGCATTAATACCGATAAATAACATCCCTCCCTGACCGGGACTCGAACCCAAGTCACTCCGGGTATGAAACCAATTTCCACCGAGTGCCCA
>NC_051398.1:49585039-49588205 GCF_015228065.2 Penaeus monodon
TCTCCATCTCGGATTGTTTACGTTGTGAAGGATAACTAAAGAAAATCAAGTGTCTGGTCGGAGGTTACTGCTCGAGGTAACTTTTAAAGTCATTTATAAGTTAGAAATGGCAGCAAATGAGGTTGAAAACTTCCCGGAAAATTTTACAGCAGATAAAGCCAAGGGTAGGTGATGGGAATTTCCTTCTTCTTTTCTTTTTAAGTGGGAAATAATCCTTAATACGGAGATAATATATATTGTGAGATAAAGGTTTCGTGTATTAAAGCAGTTTGGTGCGTGTTAAGGAAATGGGATAAGATGAATTTGAGGAATACAGCCGAATCGGCCTTTTAAAGCAGGAATTTTCATTTCATTTGCTGGTACCATTCTAAGTCACCCGAAAGCATAGGTGTGTGGTGGAGGCCTGTCGGAGTAGTGCATTTTAAGTGATTATCATGGCTTTCCCAACCCATTGGATCCGGATGCTGCACTGTCATCACAAGGCCCATTATACGGTCATTAGGGTCACTTGAGTGGCCACTCTGGGGGGCTCGTAGGCCATTCGCACTCAAACACTCGTGCAGTGACAGCACTCTAAGCCTCCCCTTTGCAATGTTATTTTCTTGGTAATATTACACAATACCTTTGCGACTGTGACGTTTTTGGTATTGATGGATTCCTCTCACTCTTCACAAGCCAAATATATCAAAATTATGCTGTGGAAATCCCCCCATTAGTGACAGTCTTGGCCCAATATCAGAGGAGAAAATGAAAAGTACCAGGAAAATTGGGGGAATAAATTAGGAATAATATACACAAGATCAGCCCCTTTATTATCTAATGCATACACATGCAGGGGGCTGTGCCCCCAGCAACCCCCCAATGGGAGGCTGCTGCCCCCAACCCCCTCACAGGAAAACTAAGAATCCTCCACGTATTCATGGCAGGAGGGAGCTTCAGACATCAGGCACACTTCGCACATTGGTTGTGTGCTCTAGCCTGCCTCTCTCTCTCTCTCTCTCTCTCTCTCTCTCTCTCTCTCTCTCTCTCTCTCTCTCTCTCTCTCTCTCTCTCTCTCTCTCTCTCCTCTCTCTCTCTCTCTCTCTCTCCTGCCTCTCTCTCTCTCTGCCTCTCTCTCTCTCTGCCTCTCTCTCTCTCTGCCTCTCTCTCTCTCTGCCTCTCTCTCTCTCTGCCTCTCTCTCTCTCTGCCTCTCTCTCTCTCTCTCTCTCTCTCTCTCTCTCTCTCTCTCTCTCTCTCTCTCTCTCTCTCTCTCTCTCTCTCTCTCTCCCTCTCTCCCTCTCTCTGGGGTTGGGGGAAGCCCCTTGCATTAGACAATTTTGTGACTGAATCTGTGTATGTTATTCGTATTTTTCCCAGCAATTTCCTTATTACCTTTCATGCCTCCCCTACTATTGGGGCCAAGAATCTGGGGGCTGGGGGGAGGAGTTGGTGGCATAATTTCTACATATATGCGTACTAGATAGTGAGAGGAATCTATCAATACCAAAAGTGTTGCAGTCAGGTTTTGTGAAGGTATTGTGTAAAATTATTGTTTTCTTTATTACTGCATAAGCATTTTTAGCTTTTGTGCCATTATCCGATGTCAATATTTGTTATTTCATTTGCTTTTTTTCCTTAATATTCAGTTTTTTGTAATACAACCTGGACCACTGATCACAGTGGGCAGGAATAGGTTCCTGAGCATGGAAATGGTGCCCTCCCCGGAGCCAGTGCTCTTCCAGTCATAGCTTCAGGATCATTCATCCACACTAATTTAGCAATATAAATAATGCAAAAGCTCCTTCCTAAAGGCCAAATGAGTCTTATTATTCTCCAAGAGCTTTGTGCACTTGTGTTGAGTCATTCCCTTCACCCAAGCTTTTAGACAAAATGCTGACGATGGCAAGTCCATGTATCCTGATCCACAGCCAAATTTTCCCATGATGGCATGTTCACATCCCCAGCCCCTCAAGCCAAAATTTTTCACGACATGATGGTCACATCATCTCGATCATAGGGGTTAACACTCAGGAAAAGGACTGTATACTGCCACCATGAATGTTCTGCCAGGATAAAGCTTGAACCAGTTTTTCACTTGATGGTAAATCACAGACTGTCAGTTGTAATTTTATTCTAGTAAATTTGGTTGTACACAGACAGAAATTGAGCAATAGGCTCTAGTAACCTAGGATTTTTTTCTAAGGTTAGTAATATCAGTAATGTTACTATTATTATTCTTATAATGACTATTATGATGTCATTAGAATACTAATAACAATAAAAAATAATAACATAATAGAAAAGAATCTCTGAAAATCAAGGAAAAGGGTAAACATGTGAGATAGATATGAATAATACTTGACTCTTTGGTGGAGAGGTGTGGAGCCAGCTATGTACATACACAATTATTAAAATAAAAAATACATTGGACATAGCATGTGTTTTTGTCCTACGGGGCGTCTAAGTCAATTGGTCTTTGCCAGAACATTGACAATACAGAGGTCACACTGGCCAGTGCCACACACATGGCTGTCTTCTGAACAGGTGTGGTTTTACAAGGATATTAAGGTACTGAGAGTATAAATTATGTAAATAATTTGTAATAAGATAAATTCACATTAATGGTAAGATAGATATGGTGAAACTACATATTTTCAAAGCTGTGTGTAGGGTGCCCTTATAATTGAACAGTTTAGGTACACTTATTAGCATTGCTGCATTTATTGATTTGCACAAAGAGCAACAAAAACATTAAATACTTCATCAGAATGATCAGTACTAGTTATTATAATATAGTAATTATAATAAAGATTTGGTGTTGCATTATGCCAATGCTCATGATATTAGTAAACATATAATAGTAAAATTAGTACTGTTAAAGATACTGAATACAATAAAGATAAATGCAATATAATTATCTCTCTCTCTCTCTCTCTCTCTCTCTCTCTCTCTCTCTCTCTCTCTCTCTCTCTCTCTCTCTCTCTCTCTCTCTCTCTCTCTCTCTAACTTTGCTGAATACTCTTTATCATCAAGAGTCTCGGCTATTTCTCAACCTTATTTGAATTTGCTTTGCCCAACAATGACCATTCCCTTGTCAACAGTTGCGCTGCGTGAATATTAGCAGCGTTGACTGAAATGTAGAGCCTGGAGGCAGCCGGAAGGTGACATGTAGCGAGGGTGTTTCCC
>NC_051398.1:49588305-49610805 GCF_015228065.2 Penaeus monodon
AGTCACTTGGGCTTTTTTTTTCGTCTTTGTGAATAGTCTTTTGGCATTTGGAGCATTACCCTCTTTTCTTCAAACAGCTTTCAGTACGGGAAATTGATTTCATTGAGACTGACACTTTGTTTTAATTGTTAGTCTTTTGGACCTAAAAATTTTAAAAGAGATTTTGACATGGCCCAAAATGATGGTTGCGTCTATACTTTCGAACAACACACACCACACACACACATACATAAATCCCGTATCTCATTTTTGACACCGTTAAAAGGCGTTGGCGTGGGTGGGCACTTGAAAAAAAAAAAAAAAAAAAAAAAATATATATATATTTTTTTTTTTTTTTTTTTTTTTTTTTTTTCCCTATGTTTTATAAATAATGTATATATTATTTTTTTTTTTTTAAATTTATAGTTCATGTTGAGGGGCCCCGGGGTCACAGCTGATAAAAAATTTGAAATTTTCTGTGATGATCTTGGAGTGATAGGGGTAGGGTTCCCATTTTCCTTCCACGGAGATTTTCCGGTGTTCCCCTTTTGGGTTTTTCTCTCATTTTACCCGGGCGAGTTCCTTCCCCAAAGGGGAACAACGCGCCTGCGGTGACTCAAACCCCAATAACTTTAATTTCCTCCGTTCAAGATGCCCCACACTGGTTCTTTACAATTTTTTTTTCTCAGACTTATCATTCGTTTTTCCTGTTACTAATCGCAGTACTCTTGTAAACCATTTTTCAGCTTTGCCGTTTTAATGCTTGGGGTTTTTCCGGGTGTTTTTGAGGCAATTGTGGCGTTTTTGGAAGGGCAATTCTTCTTTTTATCCCCGGGGAAATCATCATATGTTTAGTTAAAACAGCTCCAAGAAAGTGAACTCTTTCACATTTTCACAATCTTCCTTTGATTGAAAACTTTCATCATTGGCATTCCCATTTTTTCAATCTTCATGATCTTAGTTTTTTTGGCATTAAGAAACAAGCCCCCTTTTTCGCTTTTTTCTTAACTTTTTAGTTTTTGAGTTCTGATATGTGGCAATCAAAATATATCATGGGCGAAACCTTAGTTTTGATTTTTTGTATCCTCCAACTCTACATTCCTTCATACATGGTTTTTTATTATTGGTGAGTGTTTTGGAAACTTCTTATCATACAAAATCTGGTTTCTGTACTTTTCCGGGGGCAAAAACCTGCTTTTTCATCGCATTTCTTCTCTTAATTTTAAACTTCATTTTTTCAGCATATTTTTCAACAAATTTTGCTGCTGTGACTTTTAAATTGAAATTTGCCCTTTTATTGTTGCTTTGGGTGCGTCCCTTTTTTTTGGGTTTGGGGAGTCAAGACTTTTTTTAAACCAGTTTTCTCTTTTTTAAGGGGTGGTTCTGTCTGACCCGCCGTGGTCAAGCTGATATTAATTGTAGTTTTTTTGTTGTGATGCTCTTGGGGGGAGTAGTGGTAGGGCCCCCGTTCCCTTTTCCACGAGGTGCCGGGGGTTTATTTTGGGTAATATTCTCTCTTTTTATCCGGGCGGGCCCAGCACTTGACTGGGCTGGCTTGGCCCCCGGGCTAGGTAGGCAATCAAGGTAATTTCCCTTTCCCAAAAGGGAACAACGGGTGCTCGGTGACTCAAACCCCTCGAATTCAGATTGCCGTCGTGAAGATTTGGCCCGCGTTTAAACCCTTGGGCCATCGGGGCCTTACGATCAGGGCTTCCATGTTTTTTTTCTTAGAAATTTAGAGGGGTGGTTTGCCATTGCCTTCCGCCCGGTTTTTTTACGATCACCATCTCTATTTCCCCGCACTGTTTGGAGTGGCTTGGCCCACCAGGGGGGCTAGGCAGGCAATCGGGTGAAGTCCTTCCCAAGGGAACACGCGGGCCCCGGGCCCAACCCTCGCCAATTGCCTTGACGTTTGAGTGAGTTAAAAATTCCCACCCGGGGCCCCCCCCCATTTCTGGATTTCCCTTTTTTCCCATATTTTTGTAAAAATTTTTTTAAAAAAGTTTCAAACTTCCCCCCAGCATCTTGTTGTTTGCTTTTTATTTTTTTGGGTTTGTTTTTTTTTTTTGGGCTTTTTGGGTTGCATGGGGGGGGGTTATTTGCGGGGGGAATCAATTTAAATTTTGTTGTTAGATCTTTTTTTTTTTGTATGGTTGGAACAATTTGATTCCATCTATTTTTGACTTCTTTTCATCACAAAAAAGCCCAAACTTCATTTTTTGATAGTGTACATTTGGGTTTAAAAATTTCGGTGATTTTTTTCGTACCCCTTGTAGAGTTCTTTAGTTGTTTTATTGATAGAACAGTTTTAAATCCTGGCAATTTTCATTTAAATTTTTTTTCCTTATTTGTCGAATAATTTTTAAATTATTTTTTTTGGGGTTTTTTGAAAATTCCCTTTTTTCACTGGATTTTTGTACCCTTTGTTTTTAGGCACTACTTGTTTCAATTTCATTGGGTTTTTTTTTCAGAATCCGGGGGAATTTGTCTTTTTTTTTTTGGCGATAGTTTTTTAGGCAGCGCTCACAAAGTTCTTTTCCTTTTTCCCAAACTCTTTTGGGGGTTTTTTATCATCTTCACTTATTGGTATTCAAATTGTTTGACACTGTAATTTGAAATTGTTAAAAGGGTTTGTAGTCAGCTTAGGGGTTTGGGTGTTGGACGCTCCATTTTTTTGGTCTTTTTTTAAAGTCGATATTTTATTTGGGGGCCCAATGTTGCCAGTCGGCACCAGGTCTGAGTGTTGGGTCTGAGTTTTGGGGTGTTAAAGTGGAAACGGGAAAAGTCGATGGGTTTTAGATGTGGTGTTCAGACGAGTACTCGTGTTACTGGACGGGGAGAAGAAATGATGAAGTCGAGGAAATAAATTTTAAAGACCGATTTTGGGCATCTTTAACAAGAGGAAATTAAATTTATTGGTCTGTAATGGGAAATAAAAGTTTGAAAAGGCTTTACGGGGATGGTGATAGGAAACGAGGGAAAGGGAAACCAAAAAACAAACTGAGCGAAAAATCAAAGATTTTGCGGGTGTCGATGGTATAATGGGAGAAAAACGTAGGGTCGAGTTTAGTGGGGAAGGTGGTGGGGAGGTCCACGGGTGCTCAAACATGAGATACCCTTATTTATTGATATTATTTGTAACAGAATTCAAAAAATCTTTTCCTTTTCTTTATATCTCCAAGGCCGAAATTCCCCAGCTGTTTTTTTAGATATTTTTCCTACTTTGTGTTGGGCCCCATGATTCTTTTACATCTCTGTTAGGGATTGTGTCTAAATACTTGGGGAGATTATAAAAAAATTTTCCCTTTTTTTCATCCTTTCAATATTGGTTGGTCCGGCATTTATTACTAATTTTGAGGTTTGCTTGTATTCTGACTTTTAAAATGCGATCATTTTTGGGTGTACCCAATTAGTTCATTTTCAGTTTTTTTTTTGTGAGAAACATAGCAAAATCTGTGACTATAATTTCCTTTTCTTTTCCAAAAAAAGAACTTCTTGTTTTTTTAGTTTTTGAAACCATTTCTTTTCCAAATTTGGTTCATTTTTTCCAGTATTTAAAGTTTGTTCTATCCATTTCGTTACAACATATGTTTTACCCCTCTCTTTCATTTTTCCTTACGTTCCACGTTCCGATTTTTATGTGTTTCTTATTGGCAGTTTTCTTTTTCTTTTTTGTCTTCCAGATGCTTTTAAAAATTGTCAGCCTGGTTTCCCACTGACTAAGCGCCCTTGAAAACCCCCGCGACGGGGGATGTGGGGATAATTACATTTCTGTATTTAAACATTGGGTAGAGGTTTGTCAGGAGAAAAATAAAATTGATGGGGGTCCCCCAGGCTCCCTTTTCAAAACCCCACTCCAATAAAAGGAACTATCTCTGGCTTTAAAACAGTTTCACTGTAAAACCCAACTATTTTTTGGGGGAAACAGTAATAAGTGAATGAAGGGGTTTTTACCAGATATCCACTGCCCCGCGCCCACAGTTTCACCGCAACCTGGTAAGGGAGCAAAGGGGTGCTACCTTGTTCAAGGGAACCCCAGGGTGCTTTATTTTCTTTCCCCGGAAAAGTATATTTTATTATATATATATTATATATTATAATAATATTAATATATTATATATATCTTTATTAACGGTAAGCTCTGTCTGACCGCCGTGGTCACAGCTGTACTTAATTGTAGTTTTTATGTTTTGAGCTCTTGGGTGAGTACGTGGTGGGGGCCCCAGTTCTTTTCCACGAGAGTGCCGGTGGTACCTTTTTAGGGAATCATTTCCTATTTTAAACCCGGGGTTGGGACCACACTTTTTGGGCTGGCTTGGCCACCCAGTGGCTAATAGGCAAACAGGGGAAGTTCCTTGCCCTGGGGAAAAACGCGGCGGTCGGTGACTCGAACTCTCGAATTCAATTGCCGTCGTGACAATCTTGAGCCGCCCTAACCATTCGGCCACCCCGGCTTGACGATAGGCTTCCCCGATTTTTTTTTAGCAAATTTTGAGCGGGGGTTTGCCATTGCCTTCCGCCCGGTGTTTTTTTTTTTAGTCCCATCTCTATTCCCCCCCTGACTTGGCTGGGTTGGCCCCCAGTGGTAGGGAGGCAAACGAGGTGAAGTTCCGCCCCAAGGGAAACACGCGCCCCGGGCCGGTGACTCGAACCCCCCAACTCGTTTTCCGTCGTGACAGTCTTTAGTCCGACCCCTAACCATTCGGCCACCCCGGCCCCCATATATATATATTATATATAATATATTATATATATATATATAAAATTTTTATATATATGGGTAAATAAGATGGGACTCGATTAAAAAAAAAAAAAAAAAAAAAAAAAAAAAAAAGGGCGGAAGGCAATGGCAAAACCCCGCTCTAAAATTTCCAAAAAATCATGGAAACACATGATCGTCAAGCTGCGGTGGTCGACGGGGGTTTCAGCATCGGGTCAAACTTCCGACGGGTCTGATTCGAGGGTTCGAGTCACCCACCGCCGCGTTTTTTTCCCTTTGGGAAGGAAAATTCACCTCGATTGCCTGCCTAGCCATGGGGGCCCAAGCCCCCCAGTCGTGCTGGTCCCAAGCCCGGATAAAATAAGGAATGTTCCCTAAAAGGTAACCCGGGCACTCTCCGTGGAAAGGAACTGGGGACCCTACCACGTACTCACCCCAAAAGGCCCCCAAAACAACGTGAAAACGCAATTGAGTTCATGCTGTGACCAGGGGGCTCAACAAAAACCTCCGTTAAATGATGTATTATATTTTATATATATTATATATATATATATTTTTAAAATTTATAATTACCCCCCGGAATTCGAAGGACGTCAGGGGGAAGCGAGGTCATTATAAGTAAAAGCCCCGTGCTGCAAAACCTTCATTGCCCGAAATCAAAAGCGGTTCATAACGCAAAACGGGTTGAAAAAGGGAAAACGAATTTTGAGCCCAAAACGCTACGTTTTCACTCCGGGTTTGGGCACCCCCTTCGTCTGCCTGGTGTCTCGTTCGGCGGTAGCCTCATTTAACTCCGTTTTTCTTTTAGTATTTGTGACTCGGCCCGCCTTCCTTGACAAGAAAAGGGTCTTTACGAAATTTGGTCCATGATTCCTTATTTAATGTTGATCTATCCTTTCGTTACAGACAGTATGTAATTTACCCATCTTTTTTCATTTTCCTACTTTTCCACTTTCCCCGTTTTTAAGGGTTTTTCTTTTTTGGCCGTTTTCTTTTTTCTTTGTTTTCCCAGATGCATGTTTAACTTTGCCCTGGTTGCCCTAACTAACGCCCCCCTTAAAAACCCACGGAGGGGGCAATTGGATAATTGTCGTTTCTGTATTTAATCTTTGGTGTAGATTTTTGTCAGAGAAAATAAAAGTTGAGGGGAAATCCCCCAGGCCCCCTTTCAACTCGCAGTCCCCAACTAATTAGGGGAAAAATCTTGCCGCTTTTAAAACAGTTACACTGAAAAACGCAGACATATTAAAATTTGGGGAAACCATAATAGTAGAACTGAAGGTGTTTTTCACAGTATCCACTGCCTGCTGCCGAAATTTTTTACCGAAAACCCCGGTTTTGGGGGCTAAAAAGGGTGCTATCCTTTTTCAGGAAACCCCAGGGTGCAGTTTATTTTCTTACCCCGGACAAATATTATTATTTCAACCGGGAAATTTGAGGACGTCGTGGAAGCGAGGTCATTATAAGTGAAAGCTCCGTGTGAACTACCTTTATTGGTCCGTAATCGAAAGCGGTTCATAAGCGCACAACGGGGTTTTAAAAGGAAAGAATTTTTAGCCGAAAAACTTTCCTTTCCTCCGGGCTTGGAGGGCTTCGTCTGCTGGGTCTCAGTTCGGGGGGTACCCCAGTTAACTCCGTGTTCGATTTGTATAGTGATCTCGGGGCCCCGACCTTCCCTTGCAAGAGAACGGGGTTGCCTCCCCGGAAAACCGTCCTCGATGCGAGACTGGCCACGGGGGCCCCCTTCCATGCGTGCCTTCACTTGAGGCCTCTCAGCCGATTCCAAGAGGTCATCCTTCCTGCAGGAAGTTCCGAACTTGGCTGGCAGGTAGAGCCAAACCAACCATCGCGTCACCTTTGACATTAACTTGCTTGTCTAAAGTTTTATCGTCAATCAATTCTGCTTTTTTTTTTCAAGTGCCCTGTCCTACAAGGACGTTGGCGATCATGGATTTCCTTTGATTTTCTTGGCAATTAGAGCGGTGGTTTGCCGTTGCCTTCCGCCCGGTGTTTTTATCGAGTCACCTTTTTCTATTTAACCCAGTTCTGGAACCGGTATGATTTGGCTGGCTTGCCCACCCAGCGGCTAAATGGGCAATCGAGGGGGAAGTTCCTTGCCCAAAGGGGAAAACAACGCGCCGGCCTGTGACTCGAACCCTCGAATCAGATTACCTTCGTGACAGTCTTAGTCCGATGCTCTAACCAGGGCCCACCGCGGCCTCAATTTGCTTACGGGGGGGGGTGAAGGGAGCGGGGGAGGAGGGGAAGGTTGGAGGGGAGGTGGAGAGGGATGTTGGAGATGGGGAGGGTAAAGAGGGGTTGGAGACTGGAGAGGGTGTTGGAGACGGGTCTTCTTCTTTTAACGGTAGGTTATGTCTGAGCGCCGTGGTCAAGCATGATACTTAATTGTAGTTTTCATGTTGTATGCTCTTGGAGTGAGTACGTGGTTAGGGTGGAGACGGGGTAATCGTGCATAAATGTAACGGGAGCATGGCCCTTTTTACGGAATTGTAGCACATATGGGAACATGTACTGAGCCTGATCTTTACCCCCAGCATGAGCCAGCACAGACGTCGTCTGTTCCTGTCGTCAGTGTTGTCAAGCCGTAACCCGAGCCTTGTGGGGGAAGCGTATGCCGTTTGCACGCGTCCGTGCGCCTTCGTCTGTTTCGCCTGAGCCTAGTCACGGGCTTGTCTTTTTCTCGCCTCGCCTGCAGCATCCTGTCCCTGCGACGCCAGGGGAAAGGGACCGCCAGAGCAGCCCCATCGGGCTGGGCCGTTTGACCTGGCTAGGGCACGGCGCATTTACGTACTTACGTCAGCCCCGGGAAATTGTTACGGCTTGCGGGGCGGCGTCCGTCTGGGAGGGGGGTTGTAGTGAACACGCCTCTCGTTGGCCCACGCGACCTCTCTCGCCCAGGTCATCCCATACGGGAAATCCGGACGCAGATACGGACGGCTTTGGATATCCCATGACCTCAGCTTCGCCAGTTCGGACGATGTCCCCGAACCGCTGCAGTAGCGGTCTGATTACGCAAACCGCTCGTTACCTCAGGCGACATAAGTTCACAAACGGGCTAGGGGTCCCGACCTTTAGACTTTGTTAATAGATTTATTTGTGGTGATATGGCCGAGTTGGAGGCGAGTTCGTTTTTTTTATAAAAATTTTTGGGTCTAGTTAGTCTTTTGCAACTATTTCTCGCTCACTTATAGTTCTTTGGGTCTTAGACTTTTTTTTTAAAGGGTTATCCTCCCTCTCCATGTCCGGGAGGATTGCATCAAGGAGGACATGGAGACGGCGGGAAGTGACGGAGGGGGACCCCGGATGGGGCAGAGTGGAGGAGGAAGATCCGCACCGGGGGACCCATTTGAACTGGGACAAAAGCCTGTAGAAGAAGAAGAAGAAGATCTTAGAAATTTTTCAGCGCTGATTTTAGATCATAAAGGAGAAAAACAAGATTTCTTGTTTGATATATATATATATGTATATTATATATATTTACGGCACTAATCAACCGTATTTCAAACAAGAACAAATACATAGGGCGGATTACAGACAGGCATAGACAAAGATGCACAGATAAATAAAACACAGACAAATTCACAGAAATACATGCGCTAACGAACGGCGAACGATTACACATAATACACCGATATACCCGATATAAAGACCGACTTTTGGACATCTTTAACAAGAGGAAATAAAGTTTATTGGTCATGTAATGAGAAGTAAAAGTATTGAGAAAACTTGCTGACAGGGATGGTGATAGGAACTGAGGAAGAGGCAAAACCCAAAACAAGACTGAGCGACAATATCAAAGATTTTTGCGGGCTGTCGATGGTATAAGTGGAAAGAAAAGCGTAAGATCGAGTTTTGTGGCGAAGGATGGTGGAGAGGTCCACGGCTGCTCAAGCATGAGCATACCGTTTATTGATTGATACACATTGAACGAACATGACACTCGGCTAATGTTAGATATTAACATTGCTAAATGTTCAAGGATACTTTTTTGAAACGATTACCGCCGTGGCTTTTTTTTAGGGGATGTTTTTATCAATCAACGGGATACATGACCTGATTTGGTTGCCGTAGCAGGACTGCCAAAGGGACCCCCAAAAAAGAGAGTGCTGTGTCTCCGGGAGCGGCAAGGAAGCGTCTGCTTCGTGTTATGCCCGCTCTCCGGGGTTACCACTTTGACCTGGCGGTGGAACCCCAGCCTTGCCGCCTGAGGTGACAGGTCGTTTGCTCAGCAAACCGCTTCTGCAGCGGTTCGGGAACGTCGTGCGAACTGAAGGTCAGGGGCGTCATCATGTGTCCAAAGTAGTGGTTTCTGTTCCGAAGCCATTTTAGGGGGATGACCTGGGCAGACAGAGGTCACGTGGGGCCAACGAAGGGTTGTTCACTATACATCTACCTGAGCCGCTCACCTAATAACGCTCCCTACTCCCTATGGTTGTTTTACAAAAGTTATGCTAACTTTGTGTAACATTTCACATTAATTATATATTAACCAATTATTTCACAAGAACTAACACAAACTATATGAATTCATTACTCTGTTCAGGCTTTTTTTGTATAATTCTGCAAAAACTATCATATTCTTACAAGATGTAAGCGCATCCCAAGCACAAAATCAAAATATGCCCAATTGTAACTTCTGTGAAATACATCCCTCGTCCTCCGATATAAAAGGCGGGAATTAGCCAGCCTAAACATTAATATCCCTTTGTGAAAGTGCTCACCCAATACTGTGGTCAAAATCTGACCGAAAATCACCTTTGCTTGCCCTTTCCCCAGGTTTTAATCTTCACATCCCCCAGCAAGACTGCATCACCACAGACAACGTTGTTATCAAGGTAAGATAATCATTTCTTTCTTTTAACGGTAGGTTCATGTCCCGAGCCGCCGTGGTCCCAGCATGATACTTATTGTAGTTTTTATGTTGTGATGCTCTTGGAGTGAGCACGTGGTAGGGTCCCCAGTTCCTTTCCACGGAGAGTGCCGGTGGTACCTTTTAGGTAATCATTCTCTCTATTTATCCGGGCTTTTGGGACCAGCACTGACTTGGGCTGGCTTGGCCACCCATTGGCTAGATAGGCAATCAAGGGAAGTTCTTGCCCAAGGGAACAACGCGGCGGTCGGTGACTCCCATCCTCGAATTCATATTGCCGTCGTGACAGTCTTGAGTCCGACGCTCTAACCATTCGGCCACCGCTGCCTTGACGATCATGGACTTCCATGATTTTTTCTTAGCAATTTTAGAGCGGTGGTTTGCCATTGCCTTCCGCCCGGTGTTTTTATCGAGTCACCATCTCTATTTACCCGGCACTTGAAGATAAATCACACTGACAGTAAAATATATGCAACAAACCAGTTGTAATTACTATTCATTCATTAAAAAAAAACTCAAAGTAAGTATAATCTCAACAATTTTTTTGCTGGACTTCTTGCAGCTGGTGCGGGGAAGGCGTCCAAAGGTGCTAAGATCCTTCCACAAAAATCGTCCCTGCAAGGTTAGCAGCAATATAAAGTGTGCAATAACGGGTTTAATAACAGCAGCGACTCCGATACATTACAATAATAATAAAATAACAAATTTCTTCGTTACAGGGAATCCACAGCCGGGATCGTCTGCAGCTCTGGCACCACAATCAGAGGTTGACAGAGCTGCATCGCAACAACAACAATAACAACAACAACAACAACAACAGCGGCAGCGGCAGCAACCAGACCCTCCGGCTCGTCAAGGAGCTCCGCCGCCTCTACCGGGTCCCTCACGCCCTCGTCATAGAACTCCATCACCTCGGCCAGGTCCTTCCTGTCCTCAACATGAACGAGCCTACAACAGAGGAACAACACTATCACCCGGTGATAGTGATAGCCAAGACAGTGAAGATAACATCGACGACGATGATGTAGAGTCACCACACATTATTTCTCGGAACGCACTTTTCCGAGGAGCATGTCTAAGACTAGGTTTCAGTATCCCAGATCGTGGTCAGCCTGACCCCACCGAATACCTTCGCAGAAATGAAGAATATTTCGCTGACATTGTTCAAACTCACCGTCATATTCTCGGATGCCCTCCTCCCGCTGTCAAGGCGTTTGCAGGGTTTACACTCGTGCTCACCAGAACAGACCTCGCATCGGGAGATGTTAAGAGATATAGAAAAAAATATAACCCTGCATGGGAGGAGCGAGGAGGTAGAAGCCAGACTAGAAGAGTGGATAATGGACGAGGGGAGTGGGCTCGATCTGGACAAGATTACAGCACACGACATTACAATATCCCTAATTCTTGTCCCCCAAGCCATGGGGAGATATACCCTATCTTCCAAATGTCAGGGGGAGGAGACACATCTTCAACCCATTAGGAACACAGACTATGCCATATGATCCCTTGCTGCTGGTAAACTGCAAGCAGCTGGAAAATGCAGGAAAAGGTTGGCGGAGCAGGTTAATACCCAGGCCAAATGCGCACGACACATTAGGTTTGATGCGCAAAATCTCCCGACCAGCTGGGAAACACGGAGAATTGAAGAGGGAAAATAATCTCATTACATGTTTGCATAAGTCTTCTACATTTCGAGAAAACAATATCTACTTTCTTACACAAGTGCGAAAAGGAAGAGAAAACCACTCCTTCATCTGCTTCTGCTCGAAAATGAGCACGAAAGTCTCATCACTCACTCTAACAAATTTATACAGAGGCAGGAACACGGGCAAGCACTTCTGTCGATGGAAAGTCTTGTATTGCATACTTTGATTATGTGGAGTTCAGCCTCACGTCTATTCTCCGTGGTTGCAGTTATTTATCGATTTTTTATGTAAAAAGATTAAAATGCCCCGGTATGAGAGATTATTTTGCGATCGTTCGTTAAGCAGGGCAGAATGTAGGAAATTATATTGCGAGAGGGATTAATCATCTGCCCCAGTTTCCTGCTCCTTTCTCTGTGTTTGGGGTTTACGGATTGGTTATCATCACTGTTAGGGGGGGTGACCTGGAATGTTTAATAAACCCGTTTCCGAGGCAGGGAAGATGTGCTTTTCATCCTGAAAAAAAGTATTTGTTTCTTTTTTTTTACCATCTGAGTCGCCAACTTTGGTCAGTAATTTCTGAGTTTTAGCTATAACTTCTATGCCTAAGCCTCATTTACTGCCAGTAGAATAATATATTTAAGATATGTCTTGGTTATTGCTTTCATTGATATATAATTTTCGGTTTAGTTATGGTTTAAGTGAAAAAGCGTAGGCAGGCGCCTTTATTGTAAAATATTGTATTATTGTTCCAAGGGTAAAGCTCTCAAGTTTTATATTGTAAACCTGGATGAATATAATTCCTTTATTAGGGTTGGATATATTCCGTTATTATTTTTTAGTTGAAGACTTACATGGAATGTGTTGACTGTTATTTATAGATGTGATTAGTCTTTTGAAATCTGATCGTTGTTTTTCTTGGTATTGCAGATCAAGGAAAAGAGGATGATATTAGTATATTTTTAATAGGAAGCGGTGAGAACGAGCCCGCTTCTAAGAAAATAAGACCGTCACCCACCAATGATCCAGGGCGGACCATAAACGAGGCCCCAAACAAGGAGGAGGAGAAGGAGGGCGATGCTCGTTCACCGTGCCCGGGTGTAAGCGACAGTGTATCCCTACCTGCTGGCAGGGGGTGAAGGTGATTCAACGAACACGGACGAACCCGTTTTGTACGGGTTCCCCTAACAGACTCCCAAAGTCCTGAATCTTGGTCTTGGTCTATGAGACCTTTAGGCCAGTTGCTAAATGCATTAAGAGCCGCCACCAGTGATTCTAGAGACTCAGATCATCATCATTTAACGGGGTTAGGGGGTTCAATTGGTTTCCGAGCCCGGGGGCCCCCCTTTTGGGGGCCGGGGTTTTTTTTAAATCATTGGGTAGAGGTTGTCGGAGAAAATAAAAGTGAGTGGAATCCCCCAGGCTCCTTCTCAACTCGAAGTTCTCCAACTAATTAGGAGGAACTATCTCGCCGCTTTTTAAAAACAGTTACACTGTAATAAGCCGACATATTATTGGTGAAAACCAGTAATCTAGTAGAACTGAAGGTGTTTTCACCAGATATCCACTGCCGTGCTGCCGACAGTTTCACCGCAACACTGGTATAGGATCTAATAGGGTGCTATCCTTGTTCAAGAGAACCTTAGGTGCAGTTTTATTGTCTACCAGGACCAAATATATATATATATACACACCGGAATTCGAAGGAGCGTCAGTGGAAAGCGAGGTCATATAAGTGAAAGCTCCGTGCTGCAACGAACCTTCATTGGTCCGTCTCGAAAGAGGTCAGTAGCGCACAACGGGGTTTGAAGAAGGCAACGAATTTTGAGCCACGAATACGTAACCTCTTCACTCCGGGCTTGGCAGCGTCTTGTCTGCCTGGTGTCTCAGTTCGGCGTAGCCTCAGTTAAAAATCCGTGTTTCGATTAGGTAGTATGTGATCTCGGCACGAACCTTGCCCTTGCACAAGAGGCAACGGTCTTGCCTCCCTGGACCATAGTCGCTCTATGCGAGACTGGCCACCGGCGGGCCCCCTCCATTGCGTGCCTTCAATTGAGGGCATCTCAAGCCGATATCCAAGAGGTCATCCTTCCTGCAGGAAGTTCCGAACTATGGCTGAGGTGTAGGCCAAACAACCATCGCGTCACCTTTGACAATTAACTTGCTTTCTGAGTTTTATCGTCCATCAATTCCTGCTTTTTTTTTTCAAGTGCCCTGTCCTACAAGGGATCGTGGCGATCATGGATTTCATTGTTTTCTTGCAATTAGAGCGGTGGTTTGCCGTTTGCCTTCCGCCCGGGTTTTGATCGAGTCACCTTCTTCTATTTACCCAGTTCTGGAACCGGGATGAATTTGGCTGGTTGCCCCACCCACGGATAAATAGGCCCCCAATCGAGGTGGAAGTTTCCTTGTCCAAGGGAAACAACGCGCCGGCCCTGTGCTCGAACCCTCGATCAGATTTCCCCTTCGTGACAGTCTCCGTCCGACTCTAACCACGCGGCCACCGCGGCCTCAATTATGCTTACGGGGGGGGGTGAAGGGAGCGGGGGAGGAGGGGGAAGGTTTTGGAGGGGAGGTGGAGAGGGATGTTGGAGATGGGGAGGGTGACGAGGGGTTGGGAGACTGAGGAGAGGGGTGTTGGAGACGGGGTCTTCTTCTTTTAACGTAGGTTATGTCTGAGCAGCCCCCGTGGTCACAGCATGATACGTAAGTGTAGTTTTATGTTTGTGATGCTCTTGGAGTGAGTACGTGGTTTAGGGTGGAGACGGGGTAACGGCATAAAGTAACAGGAGCATGGCCCTTTTTACGGAATTGTAGCACATATGGGAACATGTACGGCGCTGATTCTTTATCCCAGCATTGAGCTCCAGCACAGACGTCGTTCTGTTCCTGTCGTCAGTGTGTCAAGCCGTAAACCAGAGTCCTTGTAGGGGAAAAGGCGGTTCTTTATTGCCGTGTTGCACGTCGCCGTGCGCTTTGTCTGTTCGCCTGAGCCTAGTCACGGGCTTGTCTGTTCTCGCCTCGCCTGCAGCATCTGTCCCTGCGCGACAGTGGAAGGACCGCCAGAGGCAGCCCATGGGCTGGGCCCGTTTGACCTGGGGCTAGGGCACGGGCGGCATGTTAAGTACTTACGTCAGCACCCAGGAATTGTTACGCTTGACGGGGCGGCGTGCCCTTCTGGGAGGGGCGCGTTGTAGTGAACAACGCCTCTCGTTGGACCACGGCGACCTCTCTCTGCCAGGTAAATCCCATACAGGAATCCGGACGCAGATACGACTGGCTTTGGATACCACCATGACCTCAGCTTCGCCAGTTCGGACGATCGTCCCGAACCGCTGCAGTAGCGGTCTGATTTACGCAACCGCTCGTTACCTCAGGACGACATAAGTTCACAAACGGGCTAGGGGTTCCCGACCTTTAGACTTTGTTAATAGATTTATTTGTGGTGATAGGGCCGAGTTGGAGGCGGATGTCAGTATTTTATAACAATTTTGTCTAGGTTAGTACTTTTGCAACTATTCTCGCTCACTTATAGTTCATTGGTCTTAGAACGTATTTTTAAGGGATTATCCTCCCTCTCATAGTCCGGGAGGATTGCATCAAGGCCCACACGACATGGAGACGGCGGGAAGTGACGGGGGGGATGCCCTGGACATAGGGCAGAGTGGAGGAGGAAGATCCGCACCGGCGGACCAGTGAACTGGACAAAAAGCCCTGTAGAAGAAGAAGAAAGAAGATCTTAGTAATTTCAGCGCTGATTTAGATATAAAGGAGAAAAACAAAGATTCGTTTGATATATATATATATGTATAGTATATCTATTACGGCACTAATCAACAGTATTTCAAAACAAGAACAAATACATAAGGACGGATTACAGACAGGCATAGACAAAGCATGCACAGATAAATAAAAAAGCACAGACAAATTCACAGAAATACAGGCGCAACGAACGGCGTGAACGTTACACATATAATACACCGATATACCCCGAGATAAAAGACCGACTTTTGGACATCTTGAACAAGAGGAAATAAGTTTACTTGGTCATGTAATGAGAAGTAAAAAGTATTGAGAAAACGACTGCTGACAGGGATGGGTGATAAGGAAACTGAGGAAGAGGCAAACCAAAGACAAGACTGAGCGACAATATCAAAGATATTTGCGGGCTGTCGATGGTATAAGTGGAAAGACAAGCGTAAGATCGAGTTAGTCGGCGAAGGATGGTGGAGAGGTCCACGGCTGCTCAATGCTATGAGATACCGTTATTGATGATACACATTAGAAACGAAACAGGACCACTCGCTGAATGTTAGCTTATTAACATGCTAAAATGTTCAGGATACTTCTGTCGAAAAACGATTACCGCCGTGGCTTTTATTAGGGGATGTTTTTATCAATCAACGGGATACATGAACTGATTGGTGACGTAGCAGATGCCAAGGCACCCCCAAAAAAGAGAGTGCTGTTAGTCTCCGCAGCGTGCCAAGGAAGCGTCGCTTCGTGTTATGCCAGCTCTACGGGGTTACCCACTTTGACCCTTGGCGGTGGGACCTCAGCCTATTGCCGCCTGATGGTGACAGGTCGTTTGCTCAGCAAACCGCTTCTGCAGCGGTTCGGGAAACAAACGTCGTGCGAACTGAAGGTCAGGTGCGGTCACATGTGTCCAAAGTAGTGGTTTCTGTGGTCCGAAAAGCCATGTAGGGGGAATGACCGGTAGACAGGAGGTCACGTGGGGCCAACGAAGTGTAGTTCACTTACATCTACATGAGCCGCTCACATAAATAACGCTCCCTACTCCCTATGGTTGTTGTACAAAAGTTATGCTAAACTTTGGTAACATTTCACATAATTATATATTAACCAAATTATTTCACAAGAAACTAAACAAACTATATGAATTCATTTACTTGTGCAGGCTTCTTGATATAATTCTGCAAATACTATCCTATTCTTACAAGACTGTAAGCGCATACAAGCACAAAATCAAAATATGCTAAATTGTTTAACTTCTGTGAAATACATCCCTCGTCCCCGATATAAAGGCGGGAAATTAGCCAGCCTAACATTAATATCCCTTTGTGAAAGTGATCACCCAATACTGTGGTCAAATCTGACCGAAAAATCACCTTTGCTTGCCCTTGCCCCCAGGTGAATCTTCACATCCCACAGCAAGACCTATCACACAGACAACGTTGTTATCAAGTAAGATTAAATCATTTTTCGTTCTTTTAACGGGTAAGGTTCATGTCTGAGCCGCCGTGGTCCCAGAATGATACTTAATTGTAGTTTCCTGTTGTGATTTGCTCTTGGAGGTGAGGCACGTGGTAGGGTCCCCAGTTCCTTTCACGGAGAGTCGCCGGTGATACCTTTTAGGTAATCATTCTCTCTATTTATCCGGGCTTTTGGACCAGCACTGACTTGGGTGGCTGGCCACCATTGGCTAGATAGGCAATCAAGGTGAAGTTCTTGCCCAAGGAACAACTCGTCGGTCGGTGACTCGATCCTCGGAATTCATATTGCCGTCGTGAACAGTCTTGAGTCGACGCTCTAACCATTCGGCCACCATCCTGACGATCATGGACTTCATGATTTTTTCTTAGCAATTTTAGAGCCGGTGGTTTGCCATTGCCCTCCGCCGGTTTGTTTTTATCGAGTCACATCTCTATTTACCGGCACTGAAGATCAATCCACTGACAGTAAAATATATGCAACCAAACCAGTTGTAATTACTATTCATTCATTTAAAAAAAATCAAAGAAGTATAATCTCAACAATTTTTTTGCTCTGGACTTCTTGCAGCTGGTGCGGGGAAGGCGTTACAAAGGTGCCTAAGATCCTTCCACAAAAATTGGTCCCTGCAAAGGTTAGCAGCAATATAAAGTGTGCAATAACGGGTTTATAACAGCAGCAGCGGACATCCGAGAAATTACAATAATAATAAAATAACAAAATTTTTCTTCGTTCAAAGGGAATCCACAGCGGGATCGTTCGCAGCTTCTGGCACCACAATCAGAGGTTGACAGAGCGGCCATCGCAAACAACAACAATACAACAACAACAACAACACAGCGGCAGCGGGCAGCAACCAGACTCCGGCTCGTCAAGGAGGCTCCGCCGCCTCTACCGGGTCCCTCACGCCCCTCGTATCGAACTCCATCACCTCGGCCAGGCATTCCTGTGTCCTTCAACATGAACGAGCTACAAAGAGGAACACACTATCAATCCCGGTGATAGTGATAGCCAAAGACAGTGAAGGATAACATCGGACGACGAGATGTAGAGCACCACACATTATTGCTCGGAACGCACTTTTCTGAGGAAGAATGTTCTAAGACTAGGTGTCAGTATTCCCAGATCAGTGTCAGCCTGACCCCACCGACTAACTTCGCAGAAACGAAGGAATATTTCGCTGAAATTGTCAAACTCACAGTTCGCACCCGGATGCCCTCCTCCCGCTGTCAAGCGTTGCAGGGTTTCCACTCGTGCTAACCAGAACAGACCTCGCATCGGGAGATGTTAAGAGATATAGAAAAAATATAACCTGGCATGGGAGGAGCGAGGAGGTAGAAGCCAGACTAGAAGAACCGTGGATAATTGGACGAGGGGAGTGGGCTCGATCTGGACAAGATTACAGGCACACGACATTACAATATACCTAATTCTTGTCCCCCAAGCCATGGGAGATATACCGATCTTCCAAATTCAGGGGAGGAGACACATCTTCAAACCATTAGGAAAAACACCAGACTATGTCATATGATCCCTTGCTGCTGGTAAACTGCAAGCAGCTGGAAAAAAAATGAGGAAAAAGGTTGGCGGAGCAGGTTAATACCCCCAGGGGGGGGGGGGGGGCCAAACAAAACCCAATGCGCACGACATTAGGTTTGATGCGCAAAAATCTCCCGACCAGCTGGGAACACGGAAATTGAAGAGGGAAAATAATCGCAGTACATGTTTGCTAAGTCTGCTGCATTTCGAGAAAAACAAATATCACTTTCTTACACAAGTGCGAAAAAGGAAAGAGAAAACCATCCTCATCTGCTTCTGCTCGAAAAAAAATTGAGCACGAAAGTTCTCATCACTCACCCTAACAAATTTATACAGGGCAAGGAACACGGGCAGGCACTCTGTCGATGGAAAGTCTTGTATTGCATTACTTGATTATGTGGAGTTCAGCCTCACCGTTATTCTCGTGGTTGCAGTTATTTATCGATTTTTTTTTTATGTAAAAAGATAAAATGCCCGGTATGGAGAGATTATTTTGCGATCGTTCAGGTTAAGCAGGGCAGAATGTAGGAAAATATATTGCGAGAGGGATTAATCATCTGCCCTAGTTTCCTGCTCCTTTTCTCTGTGTTTGGGGTTTACGGGTTGGTTATCATCACTGTTAGGGGGGGGGTGACCTGGAATGTTTAAAAACAACCCGTTCCGGAGGCAGGGAAGATGTGCTTTTTCATCCTGAAAAGAGTATTTGATTCTTTTTTTTCCATCTGAGTCGCCAAACTTTGGTCAGGAATTCTGAGTTTTAGATATAACTTCTATGCCTAAGGCCTCATTTACTGCCAGTAGAAGAATATATTTAAGATATGTCTGTGTGATTGCTTTCATTGATATATAATTTTAGCGTTTAGTTATGGTTTAAGTGAAAAAAGCGTTAGTGGCCAGGGGGCGCCTTTATTGTAAAATAATTGTATATTGTTCCAGGGTAAAAAAAAAAAAGCTCTCAAGATTTATATTTGTAAACCTGGATGAATTAGAATTCCTTTATTAGGGTTGGATATATTCGTTATTATTTTTAGTTGAAGGACTTACTGGGATGTGTTGAACTGTATTTAAGATGTGATTAGTCTTTGAAACTGATCTGTTGTTGTTCTGGTATTGCAGATCAAGGAAAAGAGGATGATATAAGTATATTTTTAATAGGAAGAGTGAGAAACGAGCCGTCTTCTAAGAAATAAGGACCCGGCACCAACCAATGATCCCAGGGCGGACCATAAACGAGGCCCAAACAGGCGGAGGAGGAGGGCGATGCTCGTCACGTGCCCGGTTGTAGCGGACAGTGTACCCTACCTGGCTGGCAGGGGGTGAAGGTGATTCAACGACGAACAGGACGAACCCGTTTGTACGTGTTCACCTAACAGACTCCCAAAGTCCTGAATCTTGGTCTTGGTCTAGAGACCTTTAGGCCCAGTGCTAAATTGCATTAAGAGCCGCCACCAGTGATTCTAGAGACTCAGATCATCATCATTTAACGGTAGGTTCATGTCGAGCCGCGTTGGTCACCCAGCATGATTACTCAATGCAGTTTCACGTTGTGATGCTTCTTGGAGGAGTACGTGGTAGGCGTCCCCAAGTTACTTTCCACGGAGAGTGCCAGGTGTTACCGTTTAGGTAACATGCTCTCTTATAGACTAGCAAAAATAACCGCTAAATCAAGGTCTGAAGACCTGCTATGCCCAATGTTGCTCCACACTGACTTTGGATAGTAGCTCTGCCCATTTTCCAGTCCATGCAGGTGTTGAAAGGACAAACCTTGCTTCACCCCTGAATTAGCAGGGAAGAAGTTTGACACGCCCCCACCACACTTTACAGCACTTTCATTACTGGTATATATGCTTGTTTTATGCCAATAAACGCCTTCTTGAGGTCAATGTAGGCTGCAAACAATCCACGACCTAACTCACGACAGTGTTCGACAATTACTCATAGTGCGAGGATATAGTCTTTTGTGGACTCGCCAGGAGTGAATCAAGATTGCTCCAGTCTCTGGTGCCTTAGTAGGTGGTCGCGGATCCATTTCAGAAGAATGTGGGCTAATGCCACGGTAGTTACTACAGTCCCAACGGTCCCCTTTCCCCTCCCAGAGAGGGAAGACCACACCCCTCAACAGATCAGGGGGAAGGAAACTAGTCTGCCAGATGGCAGTCAAGACTGCATGCAAGGCCATGCCATAGGTTCACCCCCAGACTTTAGAAGTTCAATAGGGATATCACATATGCCTGTGGTTTTCCCACTCTTCAGCTGAGAAATCGCCATCCTAACCTCAGTTAGGGTAGGAGGTTCCTCGCTGATGGGTGGATCCGGCACAGGTATTGTGCTACCACTTGCATCCAGCTAACTATTGGAGGGTCTACCTGTACAAACTGCCCTCAAAATACCTCAGCCCCAACATTCACTAACCCCAACATGATCTGAGATGATTTGTCCATCCACTGAACGGACTGCAGTCACCTGCGAGGAGTGCTTTGAGTTCAGCTTTCTCAGGGCTTGGTAGGCAGGGCGAAAGGTCATTTAGCAAGAAATGGCCTTTAACCTCCTCAGCAAGATTCCTGGTGAACCTTTCCTTGTTCCCTCTCGGCAGTGTCGAAGCCCTACGCACCAAGGAATGGAGCAAGTCCTGATTGCCATTCAGCCGAGCCATGTGACACTCTACAGTGGCCTCCAATGTTTGAAACTCTGCCTTGCCCTTGGGCGTACACCAATGGACTCCTGCGCTGCTTTGAGTATTTTGCGCTTGAAAGACTCCCATAGAGCAGCTGGGTCTGTCAGGTTTTCAAGTTCTGTGAATCAATTAGAGACTGCTGTGGTGAATCCTCTGGCACACATCTCTCAATCTGTCCAAGTGAACCACCCTAGAGTGGCTGCTGGAAGGATGAGGAGTTTTGAAGTGAACCCGTAGGGTAGCCACTACAACCTATGGTCAGTGCCACAGAACTCGGCACTCTGGTAAACCCTGCAATTCTGAAGGATCCTCCACTGAAGCTGCAAGAATGTGGTCGATCTCCTTGGCCACAGAACCTGAATCTCTAAATGATGTCCAGCGATTCCGGTTGGAGCCAAAAATCTTCGATCTCTGGGACCTAGCAAAGTCCCTGAGAATGAGGCTGTTCTCACTGTTGGGATCAGTTCCCAAGGCATGGGGGCCGACAGACATCTCGTAGCTAGCTCGATCACTGCTGGATACCACATTGAAGTCGCCCATACTGATCGTGTCGCTACAGGTTCACCTCTGCGAGAGCAACACCTCAACTCCTTACCACTTCAGTTCCCTCGATAGCAGAGGTAACCACTAGTCCTGCCGCAAGGACCGGATATTCCAAGTGCCTACCTGGGTAGCTCACCTGAGGCTTAACCTCACGGGAGCTATCTGGGTGGACGCCACCCCCACCGACGCTGCCCCATATAAAGGGGGTCGGCAGGCTGTGGGGCCTAACATTTGGGGCTTTGCCCCACAGGCCTCATACTGTGTTGGTGCCTGTCAGAACACAAGTGGGACGAGTAACTCTTGTTCCAATCCTGTGCCCCAACATTTGTCCTCCAAACAAGACCCACAGCCCACCTCACTTGCTGGGTTTGAGGAACAGCACCCCTCCCCCAAGCATATCCATGTATTTCCGACATTGTTGGTGGGTTATCTGGGGGGAGGAGGGTTAGCAAGGCCCACCTCCCCCAAGCGGCCCATTAACTCCAGGGTGGCTGAGGGGCAGGAGTTGGTACGGAACTGTGAAATAGCAGGGGAGGCTTATGCAGAGCTGCTCCCTTTTTCGCACTAGGCTAGCCAGCGGTGGCTGCTGCAAGTGAGAAGGCATGCAGGCAGTTAACACTATTTAGGCTACCACACCATGCTTCACATCACCTTGAGCATGAAGCACCTACCATCATATATATATATATGTGTGGTGTGTGTGTGTGTGTGTGTGTGTGTGTGTGTGTGTGTGTGTGTGTGTGTGTGTGTGTGTGCATTATGTATGTATGTACATATACATGTATACCACGTTATGGATTAAAAGGGTAATAAAGAAACACAAATATATAAATGTAAAATATAATGCCACTTATACAACTGAACTGTCAGGGTGGGAAATGCTGACATTAAAATATTGCCCTCTTTTGCTTCTTGAGTATGGTATCCAGCATTTTCTGCGTCAATTACAACAAAAATACTATATATATCTATGATAGGCATGAAATTAAGGAATTCGAAAAAAAAAAAAAAAAAAAAAAAACAGACATTAACACTCACCTATTCTAAGACAGGAGATATTTGTTATTAAAACGTAAATAACTGTAATAATATTAAACAGTTATACTGCTTACGATAGGTCAAAATGTGATAGGAAAGAATATTTTTAACGATGACCATAACGCAAAACACAGTTTTCAACACCACACACACGTGTGGGTGTGTGTGTGTGTGTGTGTGTGTGTGTTGAGTGTGAGTGTGTGTGTAGTGTGGTGTTGGGTGTGTGTGTGTGTGTGTG
>NC_051398.1:49615433-49625433 GCF_015228065.2 Penaeus monodon
CAGTGTGATTTATCTTCAAGTGCCGGAAAATAGAGATGGACTCGATAAAACACCGGGCGGAAGGCAATGGCAAACCACCGCTCTAAAATTGCTAAGAAAAAATCATGGAAGTCCATGATCGTCAAGGCAGCGGTGGCCGAATGGTTAGAGCGTCGGACTCAAGACTGTCACGACGGCAATATGAATTCGAGGGATCGAGTCACCGACCGCCGCGTTGTTCCCTTGGGCAAGAACTTCACCTTGATTGCCTATCTAGCCAATGGGTGGCCAAGCCAGCCCAAGTCAGTGCTGGTCCCAAAAGCCCGGATAAATAGAGAGAATGATTACCTAAAAGGTACCACCGGCACTCTCCGTGGAAAGGAACTGGGGACCCTACCACGTGCTCACTCCAAGAGCATCACAACATGAAAACTACAATTAAGTATCATGCTGTGACCACGGCGGCTCAGACATGAACCTACCGTTAAAAGAAAGAAATGATTTATCTTACCTTGATAACAACGTTGTCTGTGGTGATGCAGTCTTGCTGTGGGGATGTGAAGATTACACCTGGGGCAGGGCAAGCAAAGGTGATTTTCGGTCAGATTTTGACCACAGTATTGGGTGAGCACTTTCACAAAGGTGATATTAATGTTTAGGCTGGCTAATTCCCGCCTTTTATATCGGAGGACGAGGGATGTATTTCACAGAAGTTACAATTAGGCATATTTTGATTTTGTGCTTGGATGCGCTTACATTCTTGTAAGAATATGATAGTATTTGCAGAATTATACAAGAAGCCTGCACAGAGTAATGAATTCATATAGTTTGTGTTAGTTCTTGTGAAATAATTGGTTAATATATAAATTAATGTGAAATGTTACACAAAGTTAGCATAACTTTTGTAAAACAACCATAGGGAGTAGGGGAGCGTTATTAGGTGAGCGGCTCAGGTAGATGTATAGTGAACATACCCTTCGTTGGCCCCACGTGACCTCTGTCTACCCAGGTCATCCCCCTACATGGCTTCGGACACAGAAACGCACTACTTTGGACACCATGATGACCGCACCTGACCTTCAGTTCGCACGACGTTCCCGAACCGCTGCAGAAGCGGTTTGCTGAGCAAACGACCTGTCACCTCAGGCGGCATAGGCTGAGGTTCCCACCGCCAGGTCAAAGTGATAACCCCGGAGAGCTGGCATAACCACGAAGCAGACGCTTCCTTGCCGCTGCCGGAGACACAGCACTCTCTTTTTTGGGGGTGCCTTGGCAGTCCTGCTACGTCAACCAAATCAGGTCATGTATCCCGTTTGATTGATAAAAACATCCCCTAATAAAAGCCACGGCGGTAATCGTTTCAAGAAAGTATCCTTGAACATTTAGCAATGTTAATATCTAACATTAAGCGAGTGTCATGTTCGTTCTAATGTGTATCAATCAATAACGGTATGCTCATGCTTGAGCAGCCGTGGACCTCTCCACCATCCTTCGCCACTAAACTCGATCTTACGCTTTTCTTTCCACTTATACCATCGACAGCCCGCAAATATCTTTGATATTGTCGCTCAGTCTTGTCTTTGGTTTGCCTCTTCCTCAGTTTCCTATCACCATCCCTGTCAGCAAGTTTTTCTCAATACTTTTACTTCTCATTACATGACCAATAAACTTTAATTTCCTCTTGTTCAAGATGTCCAAAAGTCGGTCTTTATATCGGTGTATATCGGTGTATTATGTGTAATCGTTCGCCGTTCGTTAGCGCATGTATTTCTGTGAATTTGTCTGTGCTTTTATTTATCTGTGCATCTTTGTCTATGCCTGTCTGTAATCCGTCTATGTATTTGTTCTTGTTTGAAATACTGTTGATTAGTGCCGTAAATATATATAATATACATATATATATATATATCAAACAAGAAATCTTTGATTTTTCTCCTTTATGATCTAAAATCAGCGCTGAAAATTACTAAGATCTTCTTCTTCTTCTTCTACAGGCTTTTGTCCCAGTTCAACTGGGGTCGCCGGTGCGGATCTTCCTCCTCCACTCTGCCCTATCCAGGGCCTCCCCCTCCGTCACTCCCGCCGTCTCCATGTCCTCCTTGATGCAATCCTCCCGGACATGGAGACGGGAGGATAACCCTTAAAAATACGTCTAGAAGACAATGAACTATAAGTGAGCGAGAAATAGTTGCAAAAGACTAACCTAGACCAAAATTGTTATAAAATACTGAACATCGCCTCCAACTCGGCCATATCACCACAAATAAATCTATTAACAAAGTCTAAAGGTCGGGACCCCTAGCCCGTTTGTGAACTTATGTCGCCTGAGGTAACGAGCGGTTTGCGTAATCAGACCGCTACTGCAGCGGTTCGGGGACATCGTCCGAACTGGCGAAGCTGAGGTCATGGTGATATCCAAAGCCGTCCGTATCTGCGTCCGGAGTCCTGTATGGGATGACCTGGGCAGAGAGAGGTCGCGTGGGCCAACGAGAGGCGTGTTCACTACAACCGCCCCCTCCCAGACGGCACGCCGCCCCGGCAAGCCGTAACAATCCTGGGGCTGACGTAAGTACGTAACATGCGCCCGTGCCCTAGCCAGGTCAAACGGCCCAGCCACGATGGGGCTGCTCTGGCGGTCTTCCACTGGCGTCGCAGGGACAGGATGCTGCAGGGCGAGGCGAGAACAGACAAGCCCGTAACTAGGCTCAGGCGAAACAGACGAAAGGCGCACGACGACGTGCAACGGCATACGCTTCCCCTACAAGGACTCGGGTGTACGGCTTGGACAACACTGACGACAGGAACAGACGACGTCTGTGCTGGCTCATGCTGGGGATAAAGATCAGGCTCAGTACATGTTCCCATATGTGCTACAATTCCGTAAAAAGGGCCATGCTCCTGTTACATTTATGCACGATTACCCCGTCTCCACCCTACCACGTACTCACTCCAAGAGCATCACAACATGAAAACTACAATTAAGTATCATGCTGTGACCACGGCGGCTCAGACATGAACCTACCGTTAAAAGAAGAAGACCCCGTCTCCAACACCCCTCTCCCAGTCTCCAACACCCCTCTTCACCCTCCCCCATCTCCAACATCCCTCTCCAGCCTCCCCTCCAACCTTCCCCTCCTCCCCCGCTCCCTTCCACCCCCCCCCCGTAAGCAGAATTGAGGCCGCGGTGGCCGAGTGGTTAGAGCATCGGACTCAAGACTGTCACGACGGCAATCTGAGTTCGAGGGTTCGAGTCACAGGCCGGCGCGTTGTTCCCTTGGACAAGGAACTTCACCTCGATTGCCTATTTAGCCGCTGGGTGGGCAAGCCAGCCAAAGTCAGTACCGGTTCCAGAACTGGGTAAATAGAGAAGGTGACTCGATAAAAACACCGGGCGGAAGGCAACGGCAAACCACCGCTCTAAATTGCCAAGAAAATCATGGAAATCCATGATCGCCAACGTCCTTGTAGGACAGGGCACTTGAAAAAAAAAAAGCAGAATTGATTGACGATAAAACTTCAGACAAGCAAGTTAATGTCAAAGGTGACGCGATGGTGGTGGTTTGGCTCTACCTGCCAGCCAAGTTCGGAACTTCCTGCAGGAAGGATGACCTCTTGGAGATCGTGCTGAGAGGCCTCAAGTGAAGGCACGCATGGAAGGGGCCCGCGGTGGCCAGTCTCAGCATCGAGGACGTGTTCCAGGGAGGCAAGACCGTTCTCTTGTGCAAGGGCAAGGTCGTGGCCGAGATCACATACTACCTAATCGAACACGGAGTTAACTGAGGCTACCGCCGAACTGAGACACCAGGCAGACGAAGACGCTGCCAAGCCCGGAGTGAAGAGGTAGCGTTTCGTGCTCAAAATTCGTTCCTTCTTCAAACCCGTTGTGCGCTTACTGAACCGCTTTCGATTACGGACCAATGAAGGTTAGTTGCAGCACGGAGCTTTCACTTATAATGACCTCGCTTCCACTGACGCTCCTTCGAATTCCGGTGTGTATATATATATATATTTGTCCTGGGTAAGACAATAAACTGCACCCTAGGGTTCTCTTGAACAAGGATAGCACCCTATTAGCTCCCTATACCAGGGTTGCGGTGAAACTGTCGGCAGCAGGGCAGTGGATATCTGGTGAAAACACCTTCAGTTCTACTGATTACTGGTTTCACCAAATAATATGTCTGGCGTATTACAGTGTAACTGTTTTAAAAGCGGCAGAGATAGTTCCTCCTAATTAGTTGGAGACTGCGAGTTGAGAAGGAGCCTGGGGGATTCCACTCAACTTTTATTTTCTCCTGACAAACCTCTACACCAATGATTAAATACAGAAACGACAATTCATACCACATTGCCCGTCGCGTGGGTTATCAAGGGGCGCGTTAGTTAGTGGGCAACCAGGCTGACAATGTTAAACATGCATCTGGAAGACAAAGAAGATAAAGAAAACAGGTCCAATTAAGAAACACATTAAAAATCGGAACGTGGAACGTAAGGAAAATGAAAGAGATGGGTAAATTACATACTGTCTGTAACGAAATGGATAGATACAACATTCAAATACTAGGAATCAGTGAGACCAATTGACGATAAAGACCGTTCTCTTGTGCAAGGGCAAGGTCGTGGCCGAGATCACATACTACCTAATCGAACACGGAGTTAACTGAGGCTACCGCCGAACTGAGACACCAGGCAGACGAAGACGCTGCCAAGCCCGGAGTGAAGACGTAGCGTTTCGTGCTCAAAATTCGTTCCTTCTTCAAACCCGTTGTGCGCTTACTGAACCGCTTTCGATTACGGACCAATGAAGGTTAGTTGCAGCACGGAGCTTTCACTTATAATGACCTCGCTTCCACTGACGCTCCTTCGAATTCCGGTGTGTGTATATATATATATATATATATATATATATATATATATATATATATATATATATATATCATCATTTAACGGTAGGTTCATGTCTGAGCCGCCGTGGTCACAGCATGATACTCAATTGCAGTTTTCACGTTGTGATGCTCTTGGAGTGAGTACGTGGTAGGGTCCCCAGTTCCTTTCCACGGAGAGTGCCGGTGTTACCTTTTTAGGTAACATTCTCTCTTATTTTATCCGGGCTTGGGACCAGCACTGACTTGGGCTGGCTTGGCCACCCAGTGGCTAGGCAGGCAATCGAGGTGAAGTTCCTTGCCCAAGGGAAACAACGCGGCGGTCGGTGACTCGAACCCTCGAACTCAGATTGCCGTCGTGACAGTCTTGAGTCCGATGCTGTAACCAGTCGACCACCGCAGCCTTGACGATCATGTGCTTCCATGATTTTTCTTGGCAATTTAGAGCAGTGGTTTGCCATTGCCTTCCGCCCGGTGTTTTTTTTTTTTTTTTTTTTTTTTTTTTTTAATCGAGTCACCATCTCTATTTACCCATATATATATATATAATATATATATATATATATATATATATAATATATATATATATATATATATGGGGGCCGCGGTGGCCGAATGGTTAGAGCGTCGGACTCAAGACTGTCACGACGGCAAACTGAGTTCGAGGGTTCGAGTCACCGGCCGGCGCGTTGTTTCCCTTGGGCAAGGAACTTCACCTCGATTGCCTGCCTAGCCACTGGGTGGCCAAGCCAGCTCAAGTCAGTGCCGGGTAAATAGAGATGGTGACTCGAAAAAAAACACCGGGCGGAAGGCAATGGCAAACCACCGCTCTAAATTGCTAAGAGAAAATCATGGAAGCACATGATCGTCAAGGCCGCGGTGGCCGAATGGTTAGAGTGTCGGGCTCAAGATTGTCACGACGGCAATCTGAATTCGAGAGTTCGAGTCACCGACCGCCGCGTTGTTCCCATGGGCAAGGAACTTCACCTTGATTGCCTATCTAGCCACTGGGTGGCCAAGCCAGCCCAAGTCAAGTGCTGGTCCCAAGCCCGGATAAATAGAGAGAATGATTACCTAAAAAGGTACCACCGGCACTCTCCGTGGAAAAGAACTGGGGACCCTACCACGTACTCACTCCAAGAGCATCACAACATGAAAACTACAATTAAGTATCATGCTGTGACCACGGCGGCTCAGACATGAGCTTACCGTTAATAGAAGATATATATATATATATATATATATATATATATATATATATATATATATATATATATATATATACTTGTCCTGGGTAAGACAATAAACTGCACCCTGGGGTTCCCTTGAACAAGGATAGCACCCTATTAGCTCCCTATACCAGGGTTGCGGTGAAACTGTCGGCAGCAGGGCAGTGGATATCTGGTGAAAACACCTTCAGTTCTACTTATTACTGGTTTCACCAAATAATATGTCTGGCGTATTACAGTGTAACTGTTTTAAAGCGGCAGAGATAGTTCCTCCTAGTTAGTTGGAGACTGCGAGTTGAGAAGGAGCCTTGGGGATTCCACTCAACTTTTATTTTCTCCTGACAAACCTCTACACCAATGATTAAATACAGAAATGATAATTCATACCACATCGCCCGTCGCGTGGGTTATCAAGGGGCGCGTTAGTCAGTGGGCAACCAGGCTGACAATGTTAAACATGCATCTGGAAGACAAAGAAGATAAAGAAAACATGTCCAATTAAGAAACACATTAAAAATCGGAACGTGGAACGTAAGGAAAATGAAAGAGATGGTAAATTACATACTGTCTGTAACGAAATGGATAGATACAACATTCAAATACTAGGAATAAGTGAGACCAATTGGAAAAGTAATGGAAGTTTCAAAACTAAAGAAAACAAGACAGTTCTTTTTTTCTGGAAAAGAAGAAGGAAATTATAGTCACAGAGTTGCTATGATTCTCACGAAAAAAACTGCAAATGCACTAATTGGGTACAGCCCAATAAATGATCGCATTTTAAAAGTCAGAATACAAGCAAAACCTCATAACATTAGTATTATACAATGCTACGCACCAACCAATATTGCAAGTGATGAAGAAATGGAAATTTTTTATAACTCTCTCCAAGATACTTTAGACACAATCCCTAACAGAGATGTAAAAGTAATCATGGGAGACCTCAACACTAAAGTAGGAAAAAATGATCTAAAAAATGACAGCTGTGGAATATTCGGCCTTGGAGATATAAATGAAAGAGGTAAAGATTTTATTGAATTCTGTAGTACAAATAATATCAATCAATAACGGTATGCTCATGCTTGAGCAGCCGTGGACCTCTCCACCATCCTTCGCCACTAAACTCGATCCTACGCTTTTCTCTCCACTTATACCATCGACAGCCCGCAAATATCTTTGATATTGTCGCTCAGTCTTGTCTTTGGTTTGCCTCTTCCTCTGCTTCCTATCACCATCCCCGTCAGCAAGCCTTTCTCAACACTTTTACTTCTCATTACATGACCAATAAACTTTAATTTCCTCTTGTTCAAGATGTCCAAAAGTCGGTCTTTACAATTTATTTCTCTCAGCACTTCATCATTCGTCTTCTTCTCCGTCCAGCTAACACGCAGTACTCGTCTGCAACACCACATCTCAAAACCATCGATCTTTTTCCCGTCTATCCACTTCAACACCCAACACTCAGACCCAACACTCAGACCTGGTGCCGACTGCAACAGTGACCACCAACTACTAACTATCGACTTTAAAATAAGACTCAAAAAGATGGAGCGTCCAACACCACCTCTAAAGCTCGACTACAAAACTCTTGATAACAATTACAGAATTACAGTGTCAAACAAATTTGAAGTACTCAATCAATGTGAAGATGATAAAACACCAAACGAGTTGTGGGAAGAAGGAAAAGAACTCTTGCTGAGCGCTGCCTAAGAAACTATCGCCAAAAAGAAAAAGACAAATTCCCCCTGGATATCTGAAAAAACACTAAGTGAAATTGAAACAAGTAGATGCCTAAAATCAAAGGGTATCAATAATCCAGTTGAAAAGGTAATTTACAAAAAACAAAATACAATAATTCAAAGATTATTGCGACAAGATAAGGAAAAATATTTAAATGAACATTGCCAGAGAATTGAAAACTGTTCTATCAATAAGACAACTAAAGAACTCTACTAAGGAGTACGAAACATCACACGAAAATTTAAACCTACAATGTACACTATCAAAACTGAAGTTGGACTTGTTTTATGTGATGGAAAAGAAGTCAAAGATAGATGGAATCAATATTGTTCCAACCTATACAAAAAGAATAAAGATCTAACAACAACATTAATTAGACTCAATGACAGCGAAGATGAACCACCGCCACTGCTAGACGAAGTTATGAAAGCCATTAAAGAATTAAAGAATAGCAAGAGCCCGGGAATAGATGAAATAACAGCAGAACTAATCAAGAATGCTGGCGAGAGTGTTGAATACTTTTTCTACAAACTTTGTACAAAAATATGGAACAAAAGAAGATGGCCAGAAGACTGGGTAGGGGCCGCGGTGGCCGAACGGTTAGAGCGTCGGACTCAAGACTGTCACGACGGCAATCTGAGTTCGAGGGTTCGAGTCACCGACCGCCGCGTTGTTTCCCTTGGGCAAGGAACTTCACCTCGATTGCCTGCCTAGCCACTTGGTGGCCAAGCCAGCTCAAGTCAGTGCCGGGTAAATAGAGATGGTGACTCGATAAAAACACCGGGCGGAAGGCAATGGCAAACCACCGCTCTAAATTGCTAAGAAAAAATCATGGAAGCCCATGATCGTCAAGGCCGCGATGGCCGAATGGTTAGAGCGTCGGACTCAAATACTGTCACGACGGCAATCTGAATTCGAGGGTTCGAGTCACCGAGCACCGCGTTGTTCCCTTGGGCAAGGAACTTCACCTTGATTGCCTACCTAGCCACTGGGTGGCCAAGCCAGCCCAAGTCAAGTGCTGGTCCCAAGCCCGGATAAATAGAGAGAATGATTACCTAAAAGGTACCACCGGCACTCTCCGTGGAAAGGAACTGGGGACCCTACCACGTACTCACTCCAAGAGCATCACAACATGAAAACTACAATTAAGTATCATGCTGTGACCACGGCGGCTCAGACATGAACCTACCGTTAAAAGAAGAGAAGACTGGGTAAAATCAGTCTTGACTCCCATACCTAAAAAAAGGTGACGCACTCCAATGCAACAATAACAGGACAATTGCAATAATAAGTCACAGCAGCAAAATTTTGTTGAAAATTATTGCTGAAAGAATGAAGTTGAAGTTAAGAGAAGAAATTGCAGATGAACAAGCAGGTTTTCGCCCTGGAAAAGGTACCAGAAACCAGATTCTGTATGATAAGAAGTTTCCAAAACACATCATCCAACTAATAAAAGCCATGTATGAAGGAAATGTAGATGTTGGAGGATACAAAATATCAAATCTAAGGTACGCCGATGATATAGTTTTGATTGCCAGCAGTATCACTGAACTACAACTACTAGATAAAGTTAGAGAAGCAAGCGAAAAGGCTGGCTTGTTTCTTAATGCCAAGAAAACTAAGATCATGAAGATTGAAAGATAACTGGCAATGCGCAATGATGAACATGTTACAATCAATGGAATGATTGTGGAAAATGTGAAAGAGTTCACTTATCTTGGAGCTGTTTTAACTAATACATATGATGATTCACCGGAGATAAAAAGAAGAATTGCCATTGCCAAAAACGCCACAATTGCTCTCAATAACACCTGGAAAGACCGAAGCATTACATTACGGACAAAGCTGAAATGTGGTGTTACAGACGAGTACTGCGTATTAGCTAGACAGAGATGACGAATGATGAAGTGCTGAGAAAAATAAATTGTAAAGACCAGCTGTTGGACATCTTGAACAGGAGGAAATTAAAGTTTATTGGTTCGAGTCACCGCAGGCGCGTTGTTCCCTTGGGCAAGGAACTTCAGCCCGGATAAAATAGAGAGAATGAATACCTAAAAGGTAACACCGGAACTCTCCGTGGAAAGGAACTGGGAACCCTACCACGTACTCACTCCAAGATCATCACATGAAAATTACAATTAAGTATCATGCTGTGACCACGGCCGCTCAAACATG
>NC_051398.1:49632281-49634781 GCF_015228065.2 Penaeus monodon
GTCCTATCTCTTCCCTTTGTAAAACAACCCACCCTTCTCTCTTTAAACCTTAAATACACTAAAATGCCTTCCCAGCCCTGAAATATCTCATGAGTGCCCCTAGGATATCCAACAAGCCCGACAAACCCATAATATATACTAACATACCCTTACAATACCAAAAACATGCCCGTCATATATCTCTGCCCCATAACATACCCCAAGAGGCACTTCAGTCACCCGAACATGCCTTTGCAATGCCCCTACATACCCTCGCACTGCCCCACACCCCCTCACATGCCCCCAACCTGTCCCAAAATGCCCCAACGTGCCCCAGGGCGAGCCTCCTTGTCAGCCTCAGCCGTTTGTTTACATCTGGACACAAGCTCCTTACAAGGCAAACCCTCGAAGCCACTTTAATTCCCGGGATAAATTCTCCTCCACGGATGAAGTGGAGGGGTTAGCCTCCCCGAGTTCTGCCTTGGCGGTTGATTCACTAACCGTCTCGCAGGACAGGAGGCTTTCACGAGGATGCAAACGGCCGAAAGTGCCAGAAATGGGTGGTATTTAGGCCTACCGAAAGCCGAGACTGAGAGAGAGAGAGAGACACGAAACGTAAACACTGGGGTTGGTCCTACTCACCATAACTCTTAGCTATATATCCGATTATGGCTAGTATTGTGATCAAATGTCTGCACATCATGTATATACATCATCACGTCCACTCGCCACGATCTCTCATTTTCCACAGACAACACATTAACTCCCTCGGAAAGAACTCAGCTGTGCGTGCGCTCTCAGCCACGGCCGCGCAACGCACTGCCCCCGAGGCCCCTCCGCCGCGCCGCCTAGTGCGCGGGGAGTGCATTTTGTATTTTTTTTTTTTTTTTTATGCGGTTGTTATTGTTGTTGCTGTGTTTATTTTGATTTTGATTGTGTTTTGTGGTAGTGGGTTTATTTCTATGTTTTTTTTTTGTGAGGGTTGTTGGGGTTGGGAGTATAATAATTTTTTTTTTCATATTTTATTTTTTAATATGTTTTCCCTTTTTATTGATAATAGTAATGTACCTTGTTTTTCTCTCTCCATTTTGCTGTACAGTTATAGCTAAAATACACTTTCAATGGCTGTTGACTGATTTTTTTCTCTGCTTGTTTCAGTTAAGCCAAACTACCATTTCTTTGTCCTTTTATTCCTCTCTCTCTTGTCTGCTCTTATCACTCTCATCTTTATCTACTATCAGGATTATTTTTGTCATTGTTGTTTTCCGTGTAATATTATAATCATTAGTAATTACCGGTACTGCAAAAAGTACATGCGTTTTTCCTGCTGTTATTATATATATATATATATATATATATATATATATATATATATATATAATATATATATATATATATATATATATATAATATTATATATATATATATATATATATATATATATATATATATATACATATATATGATTATTATTTTTGTTATTATTAACCCAGTGTCACAGTGTCACAGTGTCTGTTTCGGAGCTTCCTGTGCAGCAAATGTGCCACAGCGTTTGTGTCGTAACATATGTTTCATATTTTTTCTATTACATTTAAGGTATTCAGAGCCGGAAGTCTAGTTTTATTTTTGAGTATATATATATATATATATATATATATATATATATATATATATAATATATATATATAATATATATATATATATATATATATATATATATATATATATATATGAGTACGTACATAAATTTTATGCATTCCTATCTATCTATCTGTCTATCTATCTATCTAGTATCTATCTATCGATCTATCTATCTATCTATCTATATATCTATCTATCTATCTATCTATCTATCTATCTATATATATATATATATATATATATATAATATAATATATATATATATATATATATATATACATGTGTGTGTGTGTGTGGTGTGGTGTGTATTATGTACATATATGTGTATATATAATATATATATATATTATATATATTTTATATATATATATATATATATATATATATATATATGCATATATATATATGAACATATATATATATATATATATATATTTTATATATATATATATATATATATATATATATATATATATTATGGATATATGGTGCACTATGACCTGGACGGAACGTCCGATACTTGTTCGATGGTGGTGACTCAGTGCGGACACTGTGTCGCGGTGACCTATTCTATTCGCGAAGAAGGCACAATCAGGCAGTCTTGGCCTCCACTGACCTTAGTTCCCGTTTAACTTACGCTACAATTCTATACTTCGAGCAGTTGAACTCATGTTTCAGTGTTCCCTTCACCCGTGGGTCTCGTTTCTTGCTACACGAGGGCATCAGAAAAGTCCTTAACTAAAAATCTTATGGAAGGATTTTGATTTCAATGCACCTGAACATTCTTGTATCAACGTGTTCTAATTTGTCAAACATGAACCCTTAATTGCAGGTAATAACGTATCACCGCCAGTTGGAAGTCGGGCAACATTCAAGCAAC
>NC_051398.1:49647509-49652509 GCF_015228065.2 Penaeus monodon
CGTGAAAAAACACCTCATTCTATGTTTAGGTTCACCAAATATATGTTGGCGTATAAGTGTACTGTTTAAAAGCGGCAGAGATATTCCTCCTAATTAGTTGGAGACTGCGAGTTGAGAAGGAGCCGGGGGGATTCCACTCAACTTTTATTTTCTCCGACAAACCTCTACACCAATGTTTAAAATACAGAAACGACAATTCTACCACTTTGCCCGTCGCGTGGGTTATCAAGGGGCGCGTTAGTTAGTGGGCAACAGGCTGACAATGTTAAACATGCATCTGGAAGACAAAAGAAGATAAAGAAAACAGGTCCAATTAAGAACACATTAAAAATCGGAACGTGGAACGTAAGGAAAATGAAAGAGAGGGGTAAATTACATACTGTCTGTAACGAAATGGATAGATACAACATTCAAATACTAGGAATCAGTGAGACCAATTGACGATAAAGACCGTTCTTTGTGCAAGGGCAAGGTCGTGGCCGGATCACATACTACCTAATCGAACACGGATTTAAACCCGAGGCTCCCGCCGAACTGAGACCCAGGCAGACGAAGACGTTTCCCAAAGCCCGGGAGTGAAGACGTAGCGTTTCGTGCTCAAAATTCGTTCCTTCTTCAAACCCGTTGTGCGCTTACTAAAACCGCTTTCGATTACGGACCAATGAAGGGTTAGTGCAGCACGGAGCTTTCACTTATAATGACCTCGCTTCCACTGACGCTCCTTCGAATTCCGGTGTGTATATTTTATATATATATATATATAATATATTATATATAATATTATATATATATCTATACACCCATTTAACGGTAGGTTCATGTCTGAGCCGCCGTGGTCACAGCATGATACTAATTGCAGTTTTCACGTTGTGATGCTCTTGGAGTGAGTACGTGGTAGGGTCCCCAGTTCCTTTCCAGGGAGAGTGCCGGTGTTACCTTTTTAGGTAACATTTCTCTTTTTATGGGGGCTTGGGACCAGCCGGGACTTGGCGGGCTTGGCCCCCCAGGGGCTAGGCGGGCAATGAGTAATTTCCCTTGCCCAAGGGAAAAAAAGGGCGGGGGGTCGGTGCCAAAACCCCGAACTAAATTTCCCCGTCGTGACAGTCTGACCGGGCTGTAACCAGTCGCCCACCGCACCCTTGACGATATGTGCTTCCATATTTTTTTTTGGCAATTTAAAAGCGGGTTTCCCATTCCCTTCCCGCCCGGTGTTTTTTTTTTTTTTTTTTTTTTTTTTTTTTTTAATGATCACCATCTCTATTTACCCAATATTATTTAATTAAAATTTTAATATATAATATATTATATAAAATAATATTATGGGGGCCCCGCGGGGGGCCAAATGGTTTAGAGCTCGGCCCAAAGACTTCCGACGGCAAACTGATTCGGGGTTCGAGTCACCGGGGCGCGTTGTTTCCCCTTGGAAAGGGAAACTTCACCCGTTGCCTCCTACCACGGGGTGGCCAAGCCACTCAAGTCAGTCCCCGGGTAAAAGAGATGGTGTCGAAAAAAAAACACGGGCGGAAGCAAGGGAAAAACCACCGCCAAATTTGCAAAGAGAAATCGGAAGCCATGTGAAGGCCGCGTGGCCAATGGGTTAGAGTGTCGGGTCAAATTTCACGCGGCATCTGTTTTCGAAGTTCGAGCCCGACCGCCGGGTTTTCCCCCATGGGCAAGAACTTCCCTTGATTTGCCTATCTAGCCACTGGGGGGCCAAACCAGCCCAACAATGGGGTCCCAGCCCGGAAAAAATAGAGAATATTACCTAAAAAGGTAACCGGCACTCTCCGTGAAAAGAGGGGGGACCCTCCCATACTCCCTCAAGAGCATCACAAAAAAAACAAAATTTAAATATCTCTGTACCAGGGGGCCAGCGAGTTCCGTTAATAAAAGATTATATAATTTTTAATATAAATAATTTTTATTAATAATATTTTAATATATATATATATAATTACTTGTCCTGGGTAAGAAAAAAAAACTGCCCCCTGGGGGTTCCCTTGAAAAAGGGATAGACCCTATTAGCCCCTATACCAGGGTTGGGGAAACTGTCGGCGCAGGGCGGGATATCGGGTAAAAAACACCTTCGTTCTATTTATTACTGGTTTTCACCAAAATATTTTGGGCGTTTACAGTGTAACTGTTTAAAAAAGCGGCAGAGATAGTTCCTCCATTAGTTGGGGACTGGGGTTGGAAAGCCTGGGGATTCCCCCTCAACTTTTTTTTTCTCCTGAAAAACCCCTCTACACCATGTTTAAATACAAAAATTAAAATTCTCCCACTCGCCCGTCGCGGGGGTTTATAAGGGGGCCGTTAGCGTGGGCCCCGGGCTGACAATTTTTAAACATGCATCTGGAAGACAAAAAAGATAAAAAAAATGCCCAAATTAAGAAACCTTTAAAAAATCGGAACGTGGAACGTAAAAAAAATAAAAGGAGGGGGAAAATTTACATACTGTCTGAAACGAAATGGTAGATACAACTTCAAATACTGAATGTGAGACCAAAATTGGGAAAAGTAGGGAAAGTTCAAAACAAAAGAAAACAACGTTTTTTTTTTTCGGAAAGAAAAAGGGAAAATTTATGTCACAGAGTTGCTATTTCTCACGAAAAAACTCCAAAGCCAAATTGGGGTACACCCCAATAAATGATCCATTTTAAAAAGTCAAATAAAAGCCAAAATCATAAATTGTATTATACAATGCTAGGGCCCAACCATATTGCAAGTGATAAAGAAGGGAAATTTTTTTTATAACTTCCCCAGATTTTTAGCCCACACCCAAACAAGTGTAAAATATCAGGGAGACCTCAACCAAAATTTAGGAAAAAATGATCTAAAAAATGAAGCTGTGGAATATTGGGCCTTGGGAATATAAATAAAGAGGTAAAGTTTTTTATTAAATTCTGTATACAAAATATAAATCATAACGGTGCTCATGTTTGAGCGCCGTGGACCTCCCCACCATCCTTCGCCACTAAACTCGATCCTACGTTTTCCCTCTCCATTTCCACGACAGCCCGCAAATATCTTTGATATTGTCGCTCAGTCTTGTTTTTTGGGTTCCCTCTTCCTCTTTTCCCTATCACCATCCCCGTCACAACCCTTTTCTAAACATTTTTACTTCTCATTACTGACCAAAAAATTTTAAATTTTCCTTTGTTCAAGATGCCCAAAAAAGTCGGTCTTTACAATTATTTCTCCCCATCATTCGCCCTTCCCCGTCCAGCAACACGCATACCGTCTGCCAACACACAAAAAAACCCATCGTTTTTTTCCCGTCTATCCACTTTCAAACACCCAACCTCAGACCCAACATCAACCGGGTGCCGCTGCAACATGCCCCCAAACTCTAACTATCGACTTTAAAATAAGCCCAAAAAAGAGGAGGTCCAACCCACCTCTAAAGTCGACTACAAAACTCTTGATAAAAAATTACGAATTACAGTGAAAAACAAATTTGAAGTACTAAATAAATTTGGAAGATGATAAAACCCCAAAAACGAGTTGTGGAAAAGGGAAAAGAATCTTGCTGACGCTGCCTAAAAAACTACGCCAAAAAAAAAAAGAAAAATTCCCCGGATATCTAAAAAAAAACACTAAAAAAATTTGAAAAAGAAATGCCTAAAATAAAAGGGACAAAAAATCATTAAAAAAGGTAATTTACAAAAAAAAAAATACAATAATTCAAAATTATTGCGACAAGAAAAGGGAAAAAATTTTAAAATAACTTTCCCCGGAAAAATTTAAAAATGTTTATCAATAAGAAAACTAAAACTCTACTAAGGGTACGAAACATCACACAAAATTTAAAACCTACAATGTAATTTACAAAACTGAATTTGGGACTTGTTTTATGTGATGGAAAAAGAAGCAAAATAGATGGAATCAATATTGTTCCAACCTATAAAAAAAAGAAAAAAACCCAAACAACAACATAATTAACTCAAAAAGACAGCGAAGAGAACCCCGCCACTGCTAGACAAATTATGAAAGCCATAAAAAATTAAAGAAAGCAAGAGCCCGGGAAAAAGATGAATAAAACAAACTAATCAGAAAAGCGGCGGATGTTTAATACTTTTTTTACAAAATTGTACAAAAATATGGAACAAAAAAGTGGCCAAAGCTGGGTAGGGCCCCGCGTGGCCGAAAGGTTTTTGAGCGTCGGATAAGCTGTCACGACGGGAATCTGAGTTCAGGGTTTTTGAGTCACCGCCGCGCGTTGTTTCCCTTGGGAAGGACTTCACCCGATTGCCTGCCACCACTTGGGGGGCCAAACCCGCTCAGTCAGTGCCCGGGGAAATGGAAAAGGTGACTCATAAAAAAACCGGGGGAGGCAATGGCAAACCACCGCTCTAAATTGGGTAAAAAAAAAACATGGAAACCCAATCGTCAAGGCCCGATGGCCCAAAGGTTAGAGCTCGGGGCTCAAAAAACGTCACGAGGCAATTGAAATTCGGGGTTCGGTCACCAGCACCGCGTTGTTCCCTTGGGCAAGGAACTTCACCTTTATTGCCTACCTAGCCCTGGGGGGCCAAGCCAGCCCAAGTCAAAGGCTGGTCCCAAACCCGGAAAATAAGGAATGATTACCTAAAATTTTCCCCCGCACCTCCGTGGGAAGGAACGGGGACCCACCACGTACCACTCCAAAAGCTCACAAAAGAAAAATACAATTAAGTACATGCTGTGACCACGGGGGCCCGCATGAACCTACCGTTAAAAAAGAGAAGACTGGGGAAAAACAGTCTTGACTCCCTACCTAAAAAAGGGGACCACTCCAATGCAACAATAAAAGGACAATTGCAAAAATAAGTCACGCAGCAAATTTGTTTAAAATATTTCTGAAAGAAGAAAATTTTAATTTTTGAGAGAAATTGCAGATGAACAAGCAGGTTTTTCCCCTGGAAAAAGGGACCAGAAAACCCAATTCTGTATATAAGAAGTTTTCCCAAAAACACATCCAACTAAAAAAAGCCATTAGAAGGAAATGTGATGTTGGGGGT
>NC_051398.1:49675009-49677509 GCF_015228065.2 Penaeus monodon
TCTATGGAAAATAAGCAAGCATCAAACCAGTGTAAGAATTGCCAGCTGCCAACCGTTATTTTCTCTTTCGTCAAGGATTACCAACTGTTACCTGTTTTCTTTTTCAACATCTTGCAGCCTCGCCAAACGGCGACGAAAACAGGTTTATAGCAACTCCAAACCAACTGCGAGAAAAACGCACCTAAAATGCAATTGGTTTCCTCCAAGGGATTGTTTTTACCCCTTCTGACAAGGGATACGAGCCACTTAATTTAGATAGCGCCGAGAGAGATTGGCAGTAAAACCAGCGGTCTTAAAACTCTAACTCCCTGAGTCTATCTATACGATCTCTCATTGCTACAAAATAGAGTGCTTTAGATGCATAAAGTAGTTGAAATTAAGTTTTAAAAATAACGATAAATGTGTATGCGTATATCAGTTCCGACGTCGCACTTTTCCGCGCACTATTACGCCGGAAGCTTCGGGCACAGCCACCCCGCAGGTCAGTAGGCAGCCGGACCTCCAAGCAGGTTACAGGCTTGGACGCAGACTCAGCTGAAAACCTCACATTCTACACCGGACTCAAAGGTAAGTGTGTTGTGTGAATATATATATATATATATAATATATATATATATATATATATATATATATATATATATATATATATATATACATATGTGTGTGTGAGTGTGTGGTGTGTGTGTGTGTGTGTTGTGTTTGTGTGTGCACGCACACGCACACCGCACAGCACAGCACACGCACACCCACACACAACATGCACACACACACACACACACACACACATACACACACACACACCCACACACACACACACACACCACACACACACACACAACACACAACACACACGTATGTATGTAGTATGTATGTATGTAATATCATATAATATATATATATTATCATCATATATATATATATATATAATACATATAATAATATATATAAATAATATATCATATACTATATATATGTGTGTGTGGGTGTGGTGTGTGTGTTGCACGCACACCACACACGCACACCCACACGCACACGCACACGCCACACCACACCACACACACACACACGCACAACGCACACGCACACACACACACACACACACAACATCCTGCTCCCTTGGGGGGAATTAAATATACCCCCTCCAGTGAGAGCTGTAATATATAAATCCAAAATTGAACCTGGGGGAAAGAGTCCCGGTAACAAGTGTCCCTTAATTCCTTCCCTGAACCCACAACACACACACCACACCACACCACACCACACGCACACACCACACACGCACAACACGCACACACATACACACACACACACACACACACACACACACACACACACACACACACACACACACACACACACACACACACACACACACACACACACACACACACACGTATGTATGTATGTATGTATGTATTATGTAGTAATATGTATGATATATATATATATTATATATTAGTATATAGTATATAGTATATATATTATAGTTGTTATATTGACATATATATACAGATACATAATATAGATCATATAAATAATGAAATATACTATAATATATTACTATAATATAAATAATATACTATATATATATATATATATATATATATATATATATATATATATATAATATATAATATTATGATATATGTATATGTTATATATATATATATAGTATATATTATATATTATTATATAGGAATTATGACCTATATATACTATATATATATACTATATTCATTCAGTACTGACTTCTATCTCTCCTATCTCCTATCTCTCATACTTCTCCTATATAATATACTCCAACTATCTCTCTATCATCATCATCATCATATCCTACCACTATATCAACACACGTCGTGATTCTGTCTGTGTGCCTCATTTCCTATCTACTACTTATGTCTGTATTAGGAATGTCTGCCTATCCATCTCAGTGAACCTCCTCATCCTCATCGTCCTACCACCTCCACCTCTCCAACTGCACCTCCTCCTTCTCCTCCTCCTCCTCCTCCTCCACCTCCTCGTCCTCCTCCACCTCCAACTCCACATCCTCCACCACACTCTCCTTCCTCGACTCCCACCTCCACCTTCCCGACCCCTCCCCAGGCTCCCCTCTCTCTCCGACCTCCTCTTCCTCCTACTCTCACTGCGCCCAGTCCCTCCACCCCACCTCATCCTCAGCTTTCCTCCTCCTCTCCTTTCCTCCACTCCGTCCTCCATGCAATCACACCTCTCTCCTACTCTCCTTCTTTTACGTCCTCCTCCTCTTCCCCTGTCCTCCTCTCCTTATGATAGATTTCATCTTATCCTTCCCGGCAGGCTTCCCGGGATGGTCCGACGCGAGCACTCTTGTGCCTTTCCCTCGCGACTTCGGCATCGGCTCTGCTTGGCGCCGCCTTCTACGAGCGGTGGGACGACAGGCGCTGCCAAGGGGCGCCAGTTCTCTCCGAGCAGGTAAGGCCAAACTGTGCTGATAAACTGTAGAGAAAACAACGAAGGGAAG
>NC_051398.1:49685009-49697509 GCF_015228065.2 Penaeus monodon
AGACGTACTTGAGCCACAGGCACTAATTGGTATGGTTGAATATAGTTGTTCAATCGACATGCATCGAGGACGAGTCTGGACACTGATAAATCTTTCCCTTGTACTTCGAATAATCGGTTTAGAACAGTGGTTCTTAACCTTGGGGGGCGCCAATGTTATTCTCTTGACGAGAGCATGGCCATGGAAAGTTTAATTAGAATGCCACTAATTCATACGGTTATTGCCTTAATAAGTCACAGCAGCAAAATTTTGTTGAAAATTATTGCTGAAAGAATGAAGTTGAAGTTAAGAGAGGAAATTGCAGACGAACAAGCAGGTTTTCGCCCTGGAAAAGGTACCAGAAACCAGATTCTGAATTTAAAATTGATCATAGAGAAAAACAGAGAACATCAAAAAGACCTATACCTGTGTTTCATCGATTATGTGAAGGCTTTTGATGCTGTTGATCACGATATCCTCTGGAATAACATGTACGATGTGAAGTTTCCAAAACACATCATCCAATTAATAAAAGCCTTGTATGACCAACAACAAGCAGCTGTAAGAACCACTTATGGGTTAACAGAATGGTTCGAAGTCAAACAAGGAGTACGACAGGGTTGCATTCTGTCTCCGCACCTCTTTAATATATATTCTGAAACAATTATGAGAGGTGCTCTAGAGAATTTTGAAGGAACTGTGGATGTTGGAGGATACAAAATATCAAATCTGAGGTACGCCGATGATATAGTTTTGATTGCCAGCAGTATCACTGAACTACAACAACTACTAGATAAAGTTAGAGAAGCAAGCGAAAAGGCTGGCTTGTTTCTTAATGCCAAGAAAACTAAGATCATGAAGATTCAAAGATAACCGGCAATGAACAATGATGAACATGTTACAATCAATGGAATGATTGTGGAAAATGTGAAAGAGTTCACTTATCTTGGAGCTGTTTTAACTAATACATATGATGATTCACCGGAGATAAAAAGAAGAATTACCATTGCCAAAAGCGCCACAATTGCTCTCAATAACATCTGGAAAGACCGAAGCATTACCTTACGGACAAAGCTGAGGTTATTGAACTCATTAGTTTTCCCAATTGCATCATATGGTTCTGAGTGTTGGGTGTTGAAGTAGATAGACAAGAAAAAGATCAATAGTTTTGAAATGTGGTGTTACAGACGAGTACTGCGTATTAGCTGGACAGAGAAGAAGACGAATGATGAAGTGCTGAGAAAGATAAATTGTAAAGACCGACTGTTGGACATCTTGAACAAAAGGAAATTAAAGTTTATTGGTCATGTAATGAGAAGTAAAAGTATTGAGAAAAACTTGCTGACAGGGATGGTGATAGGAAACAGAGGAAGAGGCAAACCGAAGACAAGACTGAGCGACAATATCAAAGATATTTGCGGGCTGTCGATGGTATAAGTGGAAAGAAAAGCGTAAGATCGAGTTTAGTGGCGAAGGATGGTGGAGAGGTCCACGGCTGCTCAAACATGAGCATACCGTTATTGATTGAATTCATACTTATTAAAAAGACTAACAAAAGATACTTATAATATTCTTTAAAATCTAGGAGGGAATTTTATTTACAGATGTAAGGGGGCGTGGAGGGAAGGACAGATTCCTAAAGGGGAGGTGTTAGTTAAAAGGCTAAGAACCACTGGTTTAGAAATGCCTTTTGTCTCCTCCATTACTGAATCGGCCAGTAATTTGCTGATTTAAGACTGAAGCCGGAGATTTCTGTGGCCGGGGGAACCACACTGGAGGCGGCCGACTCTTTTTCCAGTACCTATAAAGGCCAAAGTAAAGTTGTTGATTTAGAACTTGTACCTTCCAGACTTTCAGAGTTATCTATAATTTTATGGGAAGGTCCTGTTGTATAAATGGACTGACGACGTCCCCGTGAAGTCAAGGAGCTCTTAGGAGAATTAGACCTTAACTTAACTTTAAAAGTTGGTGGCGCCTGATGCGATAAATGGAAAAAAAAGTTGTTCGGAAATTTAACTTACACAGGTCGTGGCATCTCTTTAATCAGTGATCGAACTAACTGTTCATCTTCACACGGTAGTTGATGAAACGGTGTGTTACTCAAGAGATCTGATTTAACTGTCATCAGCTTCTTAGGAATCGCGCTCTCACGTAGTTCTGATCTTTTTACCGCTGCTTCTAATAAAGTCACATCTTCTAGATGTGACTTTATTAGTGGAATACTTAAAGTTATAAGATTGTGCTGACAATAATAGAAGTTCAGCAAGTATTGACGTTTCGATAAAGTATTCCAGGACTATCGAGCGGTGAAGCGGGCTGTAAGATCCGCCTACAGGAATCTGTTGTCTGGTATTCTTAGTCGAGTAGAAAAATCCTCCTTGCAAATATTTGGAGCCAATAGATATTGAGAAAGTGTCATTTGTTCAGAATCCAGAGGCCACTGTAGTCCACACATAGATGATACAGGGCCTGCTGGTATTTATGAACATAAATGACCGCATATTTATATGTAGCGCGAACAAGCCACCAATTCCGTAAATCCTCCACAGGTATTAGGAGGAGCCAGAATGTTAAATACTGCGTGGCGAGGCTGGGCTGACTCGAAACGACTAATGGTGATTCAGCTGATGGTCCTACTAATAAAGCAATGGCTGACAATGCTTGTGCCATGTCAGCTGCAGCTGAAGCACGCCGAACAGATGAAACTTCTGGCGATACTTTCTTTGGTTGTCATAAAACACATTCTGTTCCCAAGTTCTCAAATGTTCAGACTTCCACATAGTCAATAAGAACGGGATCCTCTTGACCTTCTCGTAATATTCTGCCATAAACAACTAATTCTCCAGCACTACTTGCCAATGTGCTGGAATCTGCATCCAACCTCCACTTGGATGTCGAAGGGGCTCTTCTGCAACATTGCTAATTTCTAGTATTGTATCATGTTTATCCAAAGGAGAGGTCAAGTTGTTCTTTTTATAAGATGTCTGAGCAGACGAAGAGCCACATTGAGATTCAAGGTTTGGACATCTACCATGCCTCTGTGGTTGTGAAAGAGAAGATAGTATTCCTTTTTGAGGAGGCGAGTAATCGTAGGAATGATCGGTCGAAAAATCTTCACTTGTTGACGACAAGGGAGATCCTGGTTCGGTTTTTGTCCCGAGATGACTGCTTACCGTGATGAAAAAAACGTCTTTGTAGGTGATTTACAAGAAGCTTGGGACTGAACTGGATTGGTGAAGCAGACAGAGGATTCCGAGGCAAGCGCGACCCCTTTGTGGCCACGTGAGGCCATGAAAAGCTTGAAGAGTTCTGAAGATTCCCAAGAAAGAACAGATCCAGGCTCTCTTGTCTTCCTAGCTGCTCTTCAATACTGTTTATTGATTAGCTTCAATTCTTTCGATGGTGGACCATCTGGAGGTTGCGTTTGTACTATCTACAACCATTTTTGGCAAGTTGAACACTGTCGAGGACCAAAGCAGCCCGAAGAAGCACAGGAGGCATGTCTAGGGCGTTGATCGTGCGCTAGAGATGATCCAACACTGCAGAGTGGAGAAGACTTGCTCTCTGGAACAAACGTTTTAGTGTTTGAAGTAGATGCCATCTGTAAAGCAGATTGGCATTGTTTTAATCATTTGAAATAATTTCCATGTCATATTTTATTCTTTTTATTTATCTATTATTTATTTTACAGGGAAAAAATGTGAATGTACGTGTGTATATATATTATTTAATGAATGGTAAAAACACTACCACTACTATGGTAGAAAATCCCCAGTGCACAATAAATTTAGTTTGTGCATATTATTTCTTACTATATATATATATATATATATATATATATATAATATATAATATATATATATAATATATAATATATATATATATATATATATATATATATATATATATATATATATATATATATAGATACACACACACACACACACACACACACACACACACACACACACACACACACACACACACACACACACACACACACACACACACACACACACACAGCACGCACGCACGCACACACACAATGTGAAACAGAGCTCTGACGACCTGGAATGAGGACTGAAGATTTTCTGTGCATTTCTATTAGGCAATATATTATGAACGTGTACTTTCAGGGACCGCGGTGCTTATGAATGCTTCGTAGTGTTCGAACTACAGTATCAAGGTCTATAGAAGTACTTATATAGACTCTGCGCAGTATTCCCTCAGCAATGGCATTACAAAAGTCTCACTCGTTTGAAGTTTTCCTTTTCGGAGAGATTACGGGTATTAATTTTAGTTAAAAGGAAAAACGCCATGTCACTCTCAGCACGGAAATGGTCATGGCCTTGTTACTTAAGTAGGGGAACAGCACGAAGCATTCGGTTTTGGAAGAAAACGTGTGTAAGGACGAGGGGGCTGGGGTAAATGGGCAATTCATTTATTTATTTGTTGTTGTTTTTCTGCCACGTCAACATCTATGTTCATTAGCGTCGTATTCAAAATATAGTGATAGCGTGAGGCTTTGCGGGCAAGGCTCCCATGTAAGGAAGTGCTATACGAATTAAGGGTCATATGGCGCTATGATACTGTCGAGTTGGGAAAAAGGTTAGGAATGAGTTAATTATTAGGGTAAAAGTACTGGTTGAACAGTAGTAGAGGATAGTATGGTACTGAAAAGGGTAAAGGGAGGGAGCTGATGCGGTAAATGTGTAAGGTAAATGTTGTTAGAAGGGGAAGGAGTTAGGGGAGTAGGGAGCATTATGATAAAGTATTGTGGCGAAAACGGCAAAAATGAGTTTCACGATTAGGATAAAGAAAAGGAAAAGGAAAGAAGAAAAGGAGACCAAGCAAATTAGTTGAGGCGTAGGCTGTGGACCAAGGTAGGGGTGGTCCCACATTGGGCCCCAGTCCCCCTCCTAACCCCCTAGGACAATAACGAGCAGGGGTTGGGGGGGGGGAGGGGGGCATGGCAACAATGTGCAAAGGATTAGGGAAACTTCATTAAGTGCTGCTGCTGAATGGCAGGTTTTGTTCAGTGAAACTTAAAGGCTCTCGTTGTTTTTATTGTGTGTTTTGTATTACCCATTGTTTCCTACAATTATTTTCTTCTTTTCAGATAAAAATATTTTTTCTTCTCTCTCTTGCAGTGATGGGACAGAGGGTAACAGGAGGAAGGGAGTAAGAGAAGGGACGGGGGCCAGGAGGAGGCAAGGAACAAAATAAGGGAAGGGTTGAAAGGTAACAAAAACAAAACATTTCTTTGTATAGTTTATTCCTTTGGCCTATCAATAGTATGCCACAGTTATTTAGGGCTAATAACACAAAACGGGTGGCATGAATTAAGCAGCCCAGTTGGCTTCACTGTTCACTTTCAATTTTGTGACTGCTTTCACACCAGGTAATGAGGTAGCCTCTGCAAAACGTGGTCTTGACGACTCGAAAAGTATGCCACTAATCCATTCATTACAAGCAAAAAACAACAAAAAAGACTTTAGAATCACCCGTTTCATCTGAGCTGCCCATTCATCCTGGAGTGTCTCTGTCTATAATAATACATTCATTATACTATGTAGGTCACAAACCGTCTATGTCTTCAGTAAAAAGAAAAAAAGAAAAAAAAAAAAAAAAAGCCAAAAGTGCATTATATTCATACAAACCGGGCAAAATCACAATGACTGCCCATTCTCATACAAAAAAGGCCTCAGGTGATTGTCTACAGGGATGTGATAGAAATAACTGCATGGTTCCTCTACAATACTGAACAGACAAACAATTACCACAAAACATACTTATCATCCCACCATGCATCAATTTCATCCCTTGTCACAGGCAAAATATTTTAAGTAGATAAAATAAATATCAGTTATGGCACATAAATTTCTAATCATATTAAAAATTACTGCATAGCATAGCTGCAGCCCCAAATTCAAGGCATGAATAAGTAATGCAATTCAAACACAGCCAGACTGTTATATTTCCAGATTCATTACCATATGCCACACAATGTTTGGGCTGCAAAGCATTATATAAACAAATTTCCAAAACATATAATCAATTATGATTAACTGCTGGCTTCAACACTGAACTTCTTCGGTACATTTAGTACATACATATATTTTCTATATTAATCCTGTATATCAAAAGTTTTTTTTTTTAATGGCTCTACTGTGTCATAGTTAATAAAATAAAAAAGGACTACTGTATAACTGTGTTTCTAAATTTGAGCATTAGATTCTAATTGGAATAACAATTTATTTGACTGGAGACCCAAACATGTCACTACGAAAGTCTAGTAAGTACTATGGTCATATAAGTTGGTTTACAATGAAATGGTCAGTACTATGGTCATTTAAGTTGGTTTACAATGAAACAGGCATCTGTTTTTGTATATAATATACAAAAGAAAAACAGACATTGATTCCTGGTATTGCCACTACGAACCAGGTAATAAGGGCGTAAAGACAGGAAAATATTTTATCTATATAGCATTTATAAAGATATCAGAGTGAAAATATAAGCCACCTTATTGAATCACTCAGATTTTTGTTTTTCAAATACAAAAACAGTTGAGCTACAGTGATGGGGATGGGAGGGAATATAGAAATATTAAGTCATATTATACATACATACATATATATATATATATATATATATATATATATATATATATATATATATATATATACATATACATATATATACACACAGACACACACATATATGAGACTGCTTTTGAATCTGGAAGAAGCATTTTCTTACAGATGATCAAAGACATTAAAAATATCCCTAAAAATTGCTCTCCAAATGTTAGCCAATTACAAAGGGGGAAATGGGGATGGTTCGGAGACAGCAGTTGTGGGTTCTGCAAATTGAAAGGTTGGCAGTTTGGTGATCACAGGACCAAGAAAGGGGGGAAATGTCAAATATTTGGCTGACATGATGGTAATGACATTGATGATATAGATGACTATGAGTAATAAGAAAAAATACAGACAATAACAATAACAACAAACATCCCAAACAATGTGTTAACAATCCTGAAAACACTTCCTTGTCAAAATTAAAACAAAAAACATCCATCTCTACTTCTTCGAGTCTAATCGGAAACTAAATACATATAAACTTGATGAATGCATCCATGTGTCATTATGCTTTGGAATGCATGTGAGGTAGACTGACAGGCAAGAACATGAAAGAAAAAAAAATAATAAAAATCATTTTCTCTTTCCTTCCAGGAGAATTGGGAACAATTGCATTACTTAAGATAAAAATAATGCAATCAAGAAAAAATGGAGCAGATGATGGAGAAAGAAAACATCTGCTATATTAAGGTGATCATATTTAGTCTCAAATAGGGTGGATCTTTTCTATTCAATTACAATTACATCCAATGCTCAAATTTGCTGTGCTGATACCAAAACTCCCATTGACAGTGGAAACCTAAGGTGGTCAAAACAGTAACTAGATTTTGAAAGCACAATCAGATAAGTGATCTTACTTTCTCTTCACTGCATCAAATAACTTCTACCTTACTATTATCACATTCATAAAGGTAGTGGCATATTATGGCTGTGTGTAAATGTATGTGTCTTGTTCTAAGGCAGGCAGTCAGGCAAGCTGACAGGACAGGAGGTGGCATGTACACGTGAGCAAGAACTCAACCATCATGGACGCAGAGGCCACACCCTTCAACATAAATTTATACTTATTTATATTCCAGAGGGGAGTTAGGCTTGTCTGTATGTATGGTACATGTTCAAGTATGTAATGCTCCTCTACTCTTCATTTTATGAGACAAAACACTCTCCGATGTTATTTCAATGTTTTTAACACCAATATGTTACAAAAAAAAAAAAAAAAATTGAAGTTTATAACAGTATGCTAGTGAAGTTAGAAAACATCTAATACTTGGAATCAAGCACTCAGGTTTTTGTTCTATCACCCACAAAAAATTCAGTTAAAAATAATTCCACATTCCACCTAGGTTTCGACTCTGCAAAAGGGAAATTTTGCAAATACAAAGTCCTGCAATATAACCTAACCATTCACTCAACTTCACATATCAAGCAAATTTTCATATTCTTTTAAAATGCAATCAGCGCATAAAATATATTGCATTTTATTTTCTTCTCCTTTGTCTAACTTTGCAATTACACAGCCATACATAAAGGAAAAATAAGGGAAGGGAGGAGGGGAGGGGAGTAAAAATCAAAATAAAATCACCATGGAACACGCACATGCGCACGCACGCACGCACGCACGCACGCACGCACGCACGCACGCACGCACGCACGCACACGCACACGCACACGCGCGCACACACACACACACACACACACACACACACACACACACACACACACACACACACACACACACACACACACACACACACACACACACACACACACACACACACACACAAGAATGGAGCAGAATGCGTTATTTTCTTCCTCCACGACCACATCTGACTAGGGATCACATGCCCGTTCATCAGTTTATAAAATTAAAAAAAAGAGAAAAACTATAAACATTTGGAAATCATACATGTTAAAATAATAATGCACTCCAGCCATGCTTTTTTTTAAAATTCACTTATCTATTTATTCTTCCTTCTTTTTTTTTTCTTTTTTTTTTTTTTACAAGGATTAAAAATTGTATTCACATGGAAAAAAAAAGAGCTACAAAATATAAGACACTTGCGGTTCTTGTCTTACAAAAGTGAGCAAAGGGATTGGATACAAAAACATTGCTGGAAAATATGTGCACCATGCAAGTATTTTTGGTCAGTATTTTAAAACTATGGCCATGATCAGTCTCAGGGGTTTTGCATGCTTGACCACTAAGAGAAAAAATATAAATAAATAAAAAGTTAACCCTCAAAAAGATCCTAAAAAAACAGAAAAAAAAGACAGAGGAGCAAAAAAAAAAAAAAGTGTTTACTCTTAACCCATTCCAGACTGGTAAGATTTTGACTAAAGTTTGGTAAGGCTAGCGTGTCTTATCACACACTACTCTACACTTGGGCTACTGTCTGGCTCACAGTAGGCTCCTGAGGGGTTGTCCCAGCTGTCTGTACCAATGTCCATTACATGATCAGACATAATCTGGCATCCATGAAATTTATGCCATGACATGACAGGATGACACCCAGCCCGAAAGGGTTAAAAGTAAACCTTTGATATTCAATTTTTCAAAAACTGGGAATTTAAAAATTACGTGTTTACAGTTCGGCAACAGCTTTACATTTACACTGTCCACAGCTAAAAAAAACATGACCCTCAGGCAGGAAAGGGTTTCTATACAGGTGGTTGCACTGAAAAAGAGAGAGAGAGAAAAAAAAAGTAATGTGTTTGATTGTGTGCATCTGTGTGTACGTGTGGTTGATTGTGTATGTGGTGTTTGACTATGTGTGGTGTTTGACTGTGTGTATGACTGTGTGTTTGTGTGTGTGTTTGTGTGTGTGTTTGACTGTGTGTTTGTGTGTGTGTTTGACTGTGTGTGTGTGTGTGTGTGTGTGTGTGTGTGTGTGTGTGTGTGTGTGTGATGTGTATATATATGTGTGTGTGTGTGTGTGTGTGTGTGTGTGTATGTGTATGTGTATGTGTATGTGTGTGTGTGTGTGTGTGTGTGTGTGTGTGTGTGTGTGTGTGTGTGTGTGTGTGTGTGTGTGTGTGTGTGTGTGTGTGTTTTTGTTTCAGAAGGAAAGGAAACCTATACTGGCATTTCACTGAATAAACACCTTCCCTGCCATGCCAATAGTTTGCACATAAGACTTTTTTAATTACCTCTTTATCTTTTTTTTCTTCTTTTACTTTAATGTTGAGATGTGACAATCCATCTGAAAAAACAGGAGGATGCCAAGTATCACATTAACAAGGCAAGTTGAAGTAACTGAACTACAAATGTTATTTGCTTTGTACTTTCATGTACTTACTAAATGAATTAATTACAATTAAGAATTACAGTTTATGCTCCCTGACTCAGTCAATCAAACAGGTGACTTGTTATACAAGCCCACCTGCATGAAGGTAACAGCAGCAATAGAAATTAATTGAGGACATTAAACATGGTATAACAACAATATAAACTGTTTTAACAGTGACTGTGAAGCAGGTTCTATATACAAAATACACAGAGTAAAGCAGAAGTGCTTCAATCAGATGCAATAGGAGAGGGCGGGGGAGGGCACGGAGCACGAGTGCAATATGACCTTTCTGTAGAGGGCGATGGAGGGCAGGATGTTGGGTGGCATGAGGTCAGGTCACACATGTACTGTGTCTGTGGAGTGGGGGGTGGGGGATGGGGGTCCGAGTCATAGTCAGTCATGGGAGGAGAGGAATAATACATGGTGAAACCGGGAGTGTAGCAGTGCGTTCCACGAGGAGACATTGCTGAGGAATATACATCAGAATCACAAACATCTGTGGAGCACGGGGTGGGGGGAGGAGGGCGGTTGCGGGTCTTATAATGGCGGTAGGAATGGAGGGTGGAAGGTGGGGCATGGTGCGCATTGTAGCAACAATGTGGCTCCTGACACCTGCCTCTGTTCTCAGCTACAGGTGTAGGAGGAGGATTGAGTGTTTCTCTAGGGTAGTGGGTCATGGAGGAAGAAGATGACGAGGCTCCTGTTACAGGAGCGGGGTCAAGGATTCCCCGCATAGCTGCGCCAGGGTTGATTATGCCTAAGCACATGCCATGGCCTGAGGGGCCACCCATGCTCATGCCAGGGTGTGGCTCGCCAGGAGGGGGCTCCCCCTGTACAGCTGAATAGGGTTTGCCCCAAGCTGTCACCACCAGCTCATAGCGGCGTGGCTGGGATGTTTTTGGTTGTGGTTCCAGCTCATGGTCATCCAGAAGGGATGGCCGCCGCCGGTAATAAACCACAAGTGCTGCCACGCAGAATAGAACCACCACTGATGCCACAACTCCTACAATGTAGGGGGCCTTGCTGACTGCTCCAGGTACATCTGTTGTTGTCACCAGTGTGGAGCAGAAAGCATGGTCTGGGTTGTCAGGGCATAGCCGGCTACCTTGACAGTGTGTTAGGGTGTCCACACACTGCCCTGTTGACCCACATAACACTTGCCCATCTCCACAGCAGCGTTCCTCATCACTTTCATCATCACACTGTGATTTCCCATCACATATCATGGATTTGTCTGAAAGAAAATTCAACTTTTAAATCTATAATCTGCTATAAGAGGAAAAAGTATATACTTTGAAATTATGAAATTATAAACCTTTTTTTTTTATCTTCAAGTTTAAGATTTGACCGATTTGCAAGATCTCCTTCTGAAAGAAACTTGTTTAAAATGGTATTTGGCATTACACATCTTGTTCAAATGTGCTTTGTATTATTTTGCTGGAATGGTACTGGGAAAAATTTTTTTAGTAGTCATGATTACTGTCTAATCATCTTTCAAGCAGCAACTAGTGATAGAATTTTTCAGGCTAAAAGTTTGTAAGACAATAAGAAATTTGATGCATAAAAGTAATTCACGGTAATGGTTTTAGAGATATGAAAAATGTACACCATAGACTCAATGTACTAAAAGCTGTAGTTGAAACAAGATTAGTGTACTGCATCTTATGAGCAAAAGCCATAATAATTGATTTCAGTGATGCACCAGAAAAATCAAAGTGGATGCTATAAGTTAAGTATATTGGTGGCTTAAAAAAAAAGAGCTGGACTAAAGAAAATATTAATTAGGGCAAGTCCTGTGGCAACTAATGGATAGCATGAAGAAAAAGCAGTAAAATGTGCATAAAACTCTTCAACCAATATTTTTCATTCAAAGCCAAAACTGAAGTTAAATGAACAAGTGTGCAAATATATCAGAATTAAATTATAATGGCACACAAATTGAAAAACAAACTAAGAATATTGAAGAGAAGTAAATTCATTTTGATACCAGTTTCTTTTATTCTAACTGGTCTAAAGCTGTTTTACAGGATTGGAGACTTAATCAATTAACCTTTGTATCTCACTACACTCCTCACCACCCACAGTTACACTAACACATTAACAAACAAGAACATGAGGGATAATTTAACAAAAGGAAATAGAAATTCAGCATTCAAGTCACTCACCAATACACTGGCCATTGTGGCACTGAAATTGGTTACTCTGGCAGGTACGTTGAGGACAATCAAGCTCATCGCTCTTGTCTGCGCACTCAGACTGCCCATCACACCTGTTTACAAACAGAGGAGAGACAGAGTGAGTTGACTCAGCCCATAATGTAAAAAATTCAGGCATTCGGTTTCCCATAATTTCCATTCCATCCACTGAATAAATGAACTGAAAGTATAGGAATATAATGCAGAGAACTAAAATCAAACAACAATCAAATCAACACTGACATCCATTTGATGGGGATGCAGTCGACATTCCCTGAGTGGCAGCGAAACATTTTGGGCTTGCAAGTGGGGGGATTTATGCACGTCTTCATGTCATCAGCAAGCGCTTTCCCCTCTGGACAAGCACAATGCTGCCTTCTGTCTCTCTCTAAGCA
>NC_051398.1:49702509-49715009 GCF_015228065.2 Penaeus monodon
ATGAGCTTATAATCCACAAGAGCCTGGAATGCAAGCATTTTCACCTACCTCTCTTCGAAGACCCTCGAGATCACTGCTTTCAATCCGGGAGTTGTCAATGTCAGTCCAGTAGAGTCGTGTGTCCTTGAAGTCAATGGTTAGACCATTTGCACGTCCCATGTCTGTGACTATAACCGACAACTGGGAAGCATCTAAATGGGCTCGAGATATTCTTGGTTCATCTCCCCATTCTGACCTGTGAATATAACAGTACTGGTTATGAATGACCAGGGTTGAGATAAAGGAATCAGTTTAAAAGTATCTATAATCCTCTCTAAAACATAAAAGATTTGCTACACAAGCCACATTTCACTTTTTTTTTTTTATCAGAGAACAAAAAACACAGTTGCTCCTAGATTTTGAAGAAGATTAATACCTAATCAAAATTTCAAAATTCTAACAAAGGAGCCCAAAGTAAAACACTAATGACAAATTCAAAACCAGATGAACCACCCACAAATGGTAGTGAAAGAACGGGCACTATCCCTCATCAAGTTCAATTCCCAGAAGCTATAACAAGATGCAGCCCAACAGGATGGTCCTTGTACGAGCCGCTAGTGGGGATCACGCTTGAACTTCAACTAGTAAACAAGTATTCAATATCTCTAGGGATCAAATCAAGGGGGGGGGGGATCAAAGTCAATTCATGAATTCCTCTACTATGTATTAAACGAAATAAATATAACTCCCCTTCATATGCCCCCTAGTTACCCAAGCAAGCACCAATCCCAAGACAGAACTTTAAACTTTTGAGGATTAAATGGGGATTTATCAAAGTATGAAGCTCCTTACCAATACATGTAGCCTTGGCCTGGGTCAAGGGCAAGGGAGCGAGGACTTGCAATGTTCTGCCATATCAATACACGTCTTGAACTCCCGTCCAATCTGGCAACTTCAATTCTTTAATGGAGAGGGTCTACTATTAGTCTCTCATATTCATAAAGATTGTATGGTACTTTTACAATGCAAGACACATGTTTTAAATGCTATGTTTTCTCAGATTTAGTTATATAAATAAATATAATTTGCATTTGAATCTTTACATAAGTCACAATTCACATCTACATTTACTCCTAAGTAATAACAAAAGCTATGCCTAACCTGTGGTTGCCCATATCAGCCCAGTAGATGTTGCGGGCCAGCCAGTCGACAGCCATGCCCTCTGGATACTCCAGGCCAAACTCTATCACCGGTTCCAGCTGGGACCCATTCATGAAGGCACGAGAAATGGACTTGGCACTGATGTCAGTCCAGTATAATCTGTTGTCGATGCTGTCGAAATCTATTGCCCTGATGGAAAAAATGTTTTTCTTATTCCTCACAGAGAGTAGATCGCAACACAAATTCACAATATACATATGCCAGAGAAGAAGAAAATGAGAAAAAATTAAGTGACTTACATGGCTTCTTCAATACCAGTGACAGGAATGGCAACATTGTGGCTGGTCAGCAGAGAAATGCGCCTGATATCTTCTTTCCGTGTGTAGAGCAAAAAGGCCTCTGGCACCACACAGACCTTTCCATCCTGGGTCAATTCATAACCTACAGATAAGAAAAACTCCAATCAAGTCTGAACTTATAAGAAAAAAAAAGATATGTTAAATGAATTTTCATTAAAAAATTAAATTGTCTGTATTGCTACATTCAACAATAGTTTCCACTGTAAGAGATCTCCAACAGACTTGCTACTTATACTTCTATATCTAATTCTATATGTATCTATCTCTATGTACTTCCTATACAAGAAAATTTAATTCATAATTGGTTTTCGAAGTTATCAAAAGGTGCAAGTACATATAGTAATGCCCAAAATCCTACCTATTGGGCATCCACAGGTGAAGTTGTTGCTGGGTCTGTTGAGGCAGAGGTGTGAGCAACCTCCGTTCTCTACTGCGCAGGGGTTGGATCCTCCTTTCTTGTTCACATTCACAGCTTTCAGACCCATGAGGTCAGGCAGCTGTTCAACTATGGCTTCTCTCATCCCTGACAAAGGAAAGAGGAGTTCATCATCACTGGGATCAAGGAATTAAATATGTATGTCCTAGGAACAGTTTTAGCAACTTGAAAATCCAGAAAAAGTGTCACGAGTCAAAATAAGTTTCTCCTCCAATAGGAAACAATGAAATCCGCAGAGCAAGTTTAATGAATGGAAACCTTCTCTTTTTAACTCACCACTGATTGTGTTAACTCGTTCTATGCTCCGTCTCTGCCAGTCTGTCCAGTAGAGATAGTTGTCCAAGAGAGAAAATCCAAAGACATGAGGAAGGTGGTCACTCAGCAAGACTTTTCTCTCTCTTCCATCAAACAATGCCGTCTGAAGTAGTTATACAACAGATTAATCATACAGTACTGATAAAAAGAGGGTAAATATCTATAGGAGAAAATATGTGCTAAAAAAAAATGAGCACCACTATGTTCTCTCAATTTAACTAATTGCCGCCAGGTGCCGTGTATACATATGCCATGGTATGCCTAAACTCTACTCCGGATAGCGTGTGCATACCTGCCATGGTGCGCCAATCCCATATTCCGGGGGTATGTATGGTCATGCCATAAGGTTTGTGTTACAATTATGGCAAAATGAGTTTTTTGCTACTGAAAATATGATAAAATATGATGAACTAGTTTCTCCCACTTTTTCTCACTTATCCTATACTTTACATTTCATAAGGGCTTCTCGGGCACCCGAGGTTAGCATCTATAAAATGATGTCAGTAATCAGGTTGCGACAGTAAAATTGAGTGTGCGAGTGTGTGCATGTGTACAGAGGGAATAGGAGAGAAAAAGGGGATGGGGGAGGTGGAGAGTGTGATACAGATGTGCAAAATGGGTCACATCATGTGTGGGAGAGGGGAAAAAAAGAAAAGAAAATAGAAAAGAAAAAGAAGAAAGAAACGAGAAAAACACCACAAACAAGGCTTTAGTAGTTGAACAAGGGAATCAGGAACAAGGTAGTTTACCAGTGAAATGGTGGAACGTGACTGGCCTGATATATCATAAGCATCGCTAGTATATATTTGTAAATATAATAAAATCATGAATGTATAATAACAAACTGACCAGGGAAAGTTGTATCTACTGGTACTCACAAAGTAATGATGTAAACCACATGAAAATACTGAAACATACTTTGTAAAAAAATAAACTAAAATAACCAAATAAAATAAAATGCTTTGATATAATGTAGAACATTTGCTACACTAACGTGAATTAAATAGCACCCTCAAAAAATAACTATCATATTATATCAGGAATACCAAACAAGTGTGATAAGTAGATAAGTAGATTCCAATTTCTTGGGGCAGAGAAACTGAAATCTATATTGTGCTCATGAAGTTATAACATAAACCTTAAGTAAAAGCTAAAGTTTATTTATAAGATACTGTGTAAAGAAAATACAAAAGAAAATTCCATAGAAGCCTATGGTTATAACCCCTTGATACCACTCACTGCTTACTATATTCAGAGTAAAGAGCAACTAATGATCAACTATGGAGTCTAAACAATGAAAAAATTCTACATTCTTGACTTATCAGAAAATATGACAAATATAAGCTTCAGAAAATAATAACCACGGAAAATACAAAATTGTTTCTTAGCACATGCTAGGGAGATAACATAATCCCTCATCAGCTAGGCCCAGGCACTACGAATACCACCCGGGATGGAGGGCTTGCCTATTGGAAAATCACCTGGCAGCATTGAGTTAACAAATACCTATGTCGAATACCTCCAAACTAAGAAAGAGAAAAATGAGGAAGAAAAGAAAAAATTTAGGAAGAAAAAAGAGGAAGGAAGAATAAATAATAATAGAAAGGAGCACAGGAACTCTCTCACCTCAATCTTATCGGTTTCAGCATCACACCAATAGATTCTCCTCCTCTGGAAGTCAATAGCCACTCCATTGGGCCAGCCAAGATCTGTGCTGACAATGACCTGCCTCATGGAGCCATCCAGGGCTGCCCTCTCAATCTTGGGCTTCTTTCCCCAGTCTGTCCAGAACATGAGGCCTCCATCTGGGTCTACCGCAATGGCCCGCGGCTCATCTAAGTGGTCTGTGATCAGGATCTAGGGGAAGATTTTTGTTTTTGAAGATTCTTCATTTCATCTATTTACTTTATTTATTTTTCATGAAATAAGCCTCATGTCTGTGATTATTTCACATCATTTTGCAATGATTTTGAAAATTTCATAAAGAGTACCATCTGGATGATATGCCCACTGTGGACACACACATTTACAGTATAATTATAGTACCAATAATGGAATGTTCCAAAAAAAAAAAAAAAATCATACAAAATGATAACATAATTCAATCTACACTCTTTAATGACACTTAACAAAATAATCCAACTCAGCACATACCTTCCTGGCAGTACCATTCAGCCTCGCCACTTCAATCCGATCTGGCCCAGTGTCCGTCCAGTAAAGATTACGAGCCACCCAATCAACCGCAATGCCATCTGGGTTGAAGACTTCTGCTGACACAACTACCTGTTGTTCAGATCCATCTAGCTTGGCACGCTGAATACACAGGGCCTGAGCGGAAGAGGAGGAGATGAGTGGCTGTTACTCTCATGCACTTTTTTCTTAGTTTTCATGAGAGGAAAAATGTAACATGATCAGTAACAACATCAACAACAATCAACATTGATAATGATAGTAATACATAGTAAAATTATTCTGTTTATGGGATTCTTAAATAAAGGTCATAAAAGCACAAATAAATAGAACACTCTACACTGACAAAATTCAGAACATCAACTCATTTGGCAACACAAACAGACCTCATCATCAGTCCAGTAAACAAAGCCATCAATGGGGTCAAAGTCAACTGCAATGGCATGCTTGACCCCAGATACAGGCATGACAATGGCAGTGTGGTCTGGGGTGTCTAAGGAAATTCGCCGCAGATCTGTTCGCCTGGCCAGGATCAGCATTTCCTCCGACCCTGAAATGGTGATGGCTACATAAATCTGATGAAGAGTATGGAGGGAAAATAACACTGAAATCTATTCCCTAACACTGGATTGGCTTTACTCCTAATCAAAGGTGAAATGCATTAGAAATAAAAAAAAGTTAGAAGAGGGTAGGTTACAGACAACCAAAGGCCCTGGATTATGGCCCTGAAAAGAATATGATAACTTCTTACCTAATTACATCAGTATAATCAATAACCAATACAAAAACAATACCATTGGCACATGTATAGTTGTCAACCAGCTTTACTCCCGTGGGACAAGCACAGGAGAACTTCTTGGGGGCAGGGGCAGCCAGGCACAGGTGGCTGCAACCCCCATTGTTGTTCTGACAAGGGGTGTCCACCTGGGGCTGTCGTGCTGGGTCATACACATGAATGTACATTGGGGAGAGGTTTGTGCCCAGCTGGTGGTGTTTGTCGCAGGTGCGCTGAAGCAGAGAAGGGGGTAAGAGATGCCTTTATTAAGGTTCTCTAGAATTCAGAACAACTAGAACATGAACCACAGAATTCATTTTTATTACAATCTTATAACTTTTGATAATTCTACTTGTGGCATAACTAACCATTTCACATTTCAGTCACACACTAACTGCCTGCTTTGTGGTATACCTCATATTTACCATCTTGGGTATACCAAATAATAATTCATTTTGAGTACTCATTATTTTTATTACTAGAATATTTATCTTGGTTAGCTGGCTATTTCCACTGTAAGCATGTTGAAATAAAAGTAAAAAATGAAATGCGTTTTTATAGAGATGACATTTTTTGATGACATCTCATTTTCAGCTAACAATGTGATGATGCTGAATTATATCATCAGATATGGTAAACAAGGTAACAAAAAAGGACATTGACCCATCAATGACAGTATCAGAAATCTCTTGGCATAACTGACTCTGGTGACTTCTGGCAACCATCCTCTACAAGTATCAGAACCTCCTGCTTGACTCACTCTAGCGCACTGTGACTCCTATATCTGTACCCGTCACAATAAGTTGGTTTGTTATGACAGCAATAGGCGTGGCCCGGCAGATACGGGTTAAGAGAGAGAAAAGCCAAAAATAAACACTACAAAATCTTCACACAACAAAACTCACATTTTCATTAATGTTGCAGTAATGGATGGACCGAGTCTCCCAGTCAGTCCAGTAGAGTGTGTGGTTGAAGTAAGTCAGGGCAAATGGGTGAGGTAATTTCTTCTTTACGACCTGAAACAGACAGCAGATTTTTTCCATACCTTTCTAAATTTTCTTTTTCACCTTTGCCTTCAAGGTGGCATACTGAGAATATGAACTTTTTCAGCTGTAGACATATCAAGTTCCAAGACAGGCAAAAGCAAATAACTACAAAAAGCAACTGTAATGAAGATATTCTTATCTTTATTATCTGCACACAAAAAGACATATCAGCAAGAAGAGCTACCTTCGTTCTCTTCTCCCCATGGAAATTGACAGAGGCAATGTACGAAAGCCGTGCATCTGCCCAGTAAATAACTCTCTGGTCGTAGTCAACCGTCAAGCCATTGGGCCAAAAGATCTCATCCTTCACAATGACCTTCCTCGTTGCAGAATCTCCATCCATTCCCGCACGCTCTATTTTGGGGTTTTCGCCCCAATCTGTCCAGAACATCAGTCTGGAATAAAAGGAGGGAAATTAACAAAAGTATCACATTTCCGTTTTGATGGCTGCTTGTCGAAAAGAGTGCTTACTGATGTTGTTACTAAGTAATTGAATGGTGGAGAAACAGTAATTTTTTTTTTAATAATCTAAAAAAAAATAATAACAATAATAATAATAATAATTAATAAAAAATTAATAAAAAGAAGAAGCTAAACATTTTGAACTTCAGCAAAAAAATGTACAAATAAGGAGGCAACATTACCCTTCTGATGGCACGAGCGCAATGGCTCTTGGTTGGTCCAAGTCCTTCCAGAAGAGCACTTGACGGTACTTGTTGTAAAGCTCAGCCACCTCGATCCGGTTGGTGTCTGAGTCCGTCCAGTAGAGCTTCTCCCCAAGCCAATCCACCGCCAGGCCATCGGGGGAGATGATGCCCCGCGTGATCACTGTCACCTGCGCAAAAGAAAAAAATAACTGCAGACTCCCTTAACCCTCAACTTCCAGTCTACGTAGTCCTCTCTGGCTCAGTGTGTTTCAAATCTAATTACAATAATTTCTTTTCTTGGCAACACTTCTTTGTTTCAATTTAAAGCATATCAAATCAAACCAGTGTTACTCACAAACACCATGGCTGACTTCTTTACACAATATCTAATTCTATTCATCATTTACCCAAAACATAACAGGAAAAGACTGCAAGCTTTGCTGCCATTTAGGAAAGGAATGAGGATAGTCAACACAATCACAGATTCCTAGTATTTAGGCCTAACAATCTTTTGACGTCTGCCAGTCTTAGTTTACTTAGGTCTGCCTGCCTGCCTGGCAGGCAGACCTAATAACAATAAAAGTAATAGTAATAGTAATAGTAATAGTAATAGTAATAGTAATAGTAATAGTAATAGTAATAGTAATAGTAATAGTAATAGTAATAGTAATAGTAATAGTAATAGTAATAGTAATAGTAATAGTAATAGTAATAGTAATAGTAATAGTAATAGTAATATAGTAATATAGTAATAGTAATTAATATATAATATAATATATAATAAGTAATAGTAATAGTAATATAATTAATAAATAATAGTTATATAGTAATAGAATAATAGTAATATAATATATATATATAATAGTAATAGTAATAGTAATAATAACAATAATAATAATTAAAATAATCTTCTTCATGCACCATGCTTTACAGCAATGGCAACCACAGACCTCCAAACATCTCTATTTTGACACCAGGTATGAGTTCCGTATTGTCCCTTGCCCTTATCCAGTTCTTCAAAGTATCCATTTGTTTCTGTCTTTGTCTCCCTCTTGCCCGTTTTCCTTCTATTCTTGCTGTTAGGATTACAAGCTCTAACTCCTTAGCTCTGATAATGTGCCCAATAAATTTCATTTGCTGTTCTTTCACTTTGTTGAGAAGCTGTCTCTTCCAGCCTGCCTGCCATTACTTTTTCATTTGTTCATTTTCTGTCCAGCTTATTCTTTCCACCCTCCTTAAACACCACTTTTCAAAACTTTCTATATGTTTTTGATTATCTTTGGTCAAATTCCAAGTTTCGCACTCATATTTCAACACCGATCAAATGTAGCATTTTAGTACTCTTGCTCTTACACTAAATGACATTTTCCTGTTTGTGAGAATGTTTCTCTTTTTCCCAATAACTTCTTTTGCCACCCCTTTAAATTCAACATTACTACTTGAATTTTCAGTTATGATACTTCCCAGGTAATCAAATTTGTTTACTTGTTGTAATACATTGTCTGCTATTTTAATAATTGCATCTCGGTGTATCTTTTTTCTTTGATGTTACCATTATATATGTCTTTTGCTGTTTAAGGTAAGTCCCTTGTTCTCACTTTCTGCCATAACTATATCTAAAAGTGTCTGGAGGTTCCTCATTGATGCTATCAGCACAGTGTCATCTGCATATCGTATGCTGTTGGTGCATCTGCCTCCTGTCTTGATTCCCAGTAGGTTGTCTAATTTCCTTAAAATAATTTTGTTGTAGAGCCAAAATAAACCTGGGGACAGGACACACACCTCTTTTAATCTTTTGCCTCTCACCTAATTCTCCTTCATGTCTAATTGTTGCTTCTTGTTCCCAATAAATATTTCTAATGATCCTCATATCTCTTCCGTCTACATTTATATTGCATAGAATTTTAAATAATTTCTCATGCCGAACTTTATCAAAAGCTTTTGTGAAATCTGTAAAATAAATGTACAGGTCTTGTCGCATCTCTGCTGCTCTTTCTATTATTGTTCTTAGTAGAAAAATTGCATTTCGGATACCCTTTCCCTCCGCAAAACCACACTGGCCGTCTCCAATCTCTGCTTTTACCCTTTTCTTTGCTCTATACATTAAAATTCTTCAGAGGATTTTGATATGACTAATTAAACTTATTGTTCTATGGAATTCACATTCCGTTGCCCCAGTTTTTTTTGGAATTGCTATGAAAATTGATCTTAGTAGGTCTACAGGTATGTTTCCTGTTTTGTATATTTCATCAATTATTTCCTTCATTGTGTCTTTTCCTAACACCCCTGAAGCTTCTGTCATTTCAATCTGTACCTGAAGCCTTTCCCTTTTTCATGTTTTTGATTGCATGTTCTATTTCTGTGTCTATTTTATCTGGTCCTTATTTTCGTCTCTGATGGATGGTTTGTTACCCCTTTCATCTGCAAAAAGATCTTCTATGTATTCAGAAAGTCATTTTTTTCCATTATAAGTGTACCTTCTTTAGCTTTTATACATCCACTAGCGCTGCATATTTCCTTGCCTGTTATTTCTTTGATGTCCCTGTATATTTCTTTAGTACCTGCATTTTTCAATCTTTCTATCCTTTCGCACTTTTCATTTCACCACTTCTTTTCTTCTAGACATTTCTTTTTGATTATTTCATTTAATATTCTATATTCTTCTTCTGATTTTTGTTTCACTTTCCTAATTTCTTCCACAAGATCTAGAATTTGTTTATTCATCCACCTCTTTTTTTATTTTTTATTCCTTGTAGGAATTATTTTTGTTGCACTTTCATTCATTATGTGTATATAATTTACAGAATGGAATTTACATCAATATTCTCTTCACTTGACAGATGTTCAATCTATTTTTAATTTACAGTTGGAAAGTTTTGTGATTTTGGGATATTTAAATTTTTCGAGGTCTAAATTTTCCTCTTTAGTTTTCATCGGTTTTTGTTTCTTCAATTTGATCTTGATTATTGCAACTACTGAATTATGGTCGCTATCGCAATCCGGGGTATGTTTTTGCCTGCCTTACCGCGCTCCTGAACCTCCTGTTGATAGTTATTTAATCAATTTGATTTCTAGCTCTGTTGCCTGGAATTTTCCATATGCACAGCCTGCTTGGTGGGTGTTCAAACCACGTGTTAGTAATAATCTGATCTTTTTCAGACCACCACTCTATCCTTTTTTCACTCTTCCATTTATTTCTCCAAGACCGTATGGCCCTACTACTTTTCCACTTCTTCCCTTTCCCACTTTTGCATTTAGATCGCCTAGAACAACTTCTACATCCTGTGATGTACATTGACATTGGTATGCCTCTTCGATTTGATCATAAAAACTTTCTATTTTTTGCTCTGTTGATTCTTTAGTTGGGGCATTACCTTGTATGATGATAATATTAAACAGATGTCCCTTTAACTTAACCCTTTGCCGACGGGTGGCATGTACGCACATGCCATGCCATGGCGGGACTATTTGCCGGGGGCATGTATGTACATGCCATGGTGTATGTATAGACATGCCATGAGTTTTTTTTGTTACAATCATGGCAAAATATTATTTTTCTGCCACTGAAAGTGTGATTAAGTCATTTTTAACCCTTTTCATTTTTACTATGCAAAAAAACGACGATTTCAACTCCATGATGCCCCACACTGCTTATTTTATTCAGACTATAGACCGAATAATGATCAACTATGGAGTCTATATAACAACAAAAATATCCTTCAATCTCGATTTATCAGGAAATATGGCAAGTAGAAAATAATGAAAACTGAAAATACAACATATGCTTCATAGTATTACGAAGAAACGGCATGGGATGCTGGTATTTGGCATGAGTGGTCGCGCATGCGAGGGCGAGGGACGATATAAGCCCCCGGCAGCGAGGCCCAGGCCACTATGAATACTACCCGTCGGGAAAGGGTGAATACATAATACCCTATTTGATCTGCACAGTGTCCTAGCAGACTCCTGATTGCAATTTTATTCAGCATTACTGCTCCTCCCTTTTCACTTTTTTCTCATCCAGAAAATATGATTGTGCTATCTCCTATATGTCTTTTCCCTGCACCCTTCCATTTGACTTCCGATAAAGCCACCAATCTTCGTTCTTTTCATTTCCTTTTCTACGTTGTTCATTTTTCCATTTTGTACCAAGGTTCTAACATTGCAAATCCTGATCAGGTAAGCATTTTTAAGAGACTTTGTGTTCATTCTTGTACGCTCTGTAGTTGCACGATGATAGTCGAGCTTCACCTGCAGTGCATGAGATCTCGACCGAGTGAAGAGATGTTCTGACATGGAACATTCCACTGACGCTGTTGGCTTTGACATCCTTGTTTGTTCTGTCCATGGTTAATACTTGGGTACATATTGAAGTGGGTACCCTTGGGTTTCCCTTGTTCCTTCTTCAGCAGCAGTGACTATACTAGCTCTTTAGCCCTGGCCATTGATCTGGATGAGATTCCTCTGCCAGCATTGGTTTTTGCTAACCATGAATTTCTACTCTAGAATCTATTTAGCAAAATATCCACCACCTGCGAGTCATGGCTTCACATATCCCTGATGGGGCGGGGGGGGGGGGGGGGGGGGGGGGATAATAGCAGGATAATACACCTTGTCCAGGAGTGACCTGCAGGCATCATCATCATCATCATCATCATCATCATCATCATCATCATCTTCATCTTTTTACGTTTTGTTGATGTTCCATTGCCTCAAACTTCAATCACCCTAGGTCTCTGGTAGTGACTCGGTGTTCGATTTTAATTAGCAGATCTAAGGAAATGTTTGCAAAAAAAAATAAAAAATAGAAAAATAAATAAATAAAAAAAATGTATATAATAATAATAATAATAATAATAATAATAATAATAATAATAAAAATAATAAAAAACAACAAAAATAAATAATTAAATTAAAAATAATAAACAACAATAATAATAATAAATAATAATAATAATAAATAATAATAAAAATTATTAATAATAAAAATTATTAATAATAAAAAAAAATAATAATAATAAAAAAAAAAATAATAATAATAATAATAATAATGATGATGATGAGGCACCATTAATAGACTCAGGACACCATGACTTTCGATAACTTTGATGTAAAGCACATTTCACAAGAGAGGGGAAAAAAAGGTTCCTTTTCTTGCAACTCACTTGGTTTAAATGTGTTGACATTATTTTTTTTTATGAACTTATAAAGACTATAAAAAAGACACTAATACCAAATTGAAATCACATCTTAATTCCTGATTTTGCCAAAGATCTTTCATACAGAAACACATCCAATGCAAAATACTCTCTTGTCCTGACGACCGCCAGTTTTTAAACTGAACGCACTTGATGACTCAATGTATGTTGTCAGCAACAACTGGCCCTTGTGGTAGTAGTCCACAGAAGCTGCATCATTAACATCCTGTAACAAAGAGAAAGGAAGAGAAATAAAATGTGAGCTCAAAATTTACAAGCTGGTTTAAATGCATATAATGATTTCAGAGGAGAGGTGGTATGAGCAAGGTAGGCCCAGGGGAGAAAAAAAATAAGGACAGAGAGGGAGGGAGAGAGGGGAGGGAGAGGAGGAGGA
>NC_051398.1:49722509-49732509 GCF_015228065.2 Penaeus monodon
AAATAGACAGTTATTATCCTTGCAGTAAGCGTAAGCTGTGTTGATCATGCCATGGGCAAGTAAAATAATAAGACTCGAATGAGGCTTTGACAATTATATAGATCGATTACATACTTGATATAAATCATAATAGTATTTCTTTCATTACCATGATTTCAACTGTCAAAATTAGCGCTTGAAAAGTAGAGGCACACAGAAGGCCCATAAGAGAAAGTTTACTACTCCCTCTAATAGGAAGGAAATTCTTTTTTCAAATATATATATATAATCCTTCCTTGACATGTACATAAGTTTTAGATATCTTTAACCCATGACAGGGCCTTGTCAAAACTTCTTGCCTCCCATTACCTCCCCTTGTAATTGTAATTTTTTCTAAATCTGCCACTGTGTAGTAGGATTGTCAACTGTTCAATAACCTTTAAAGTACCATCTAGTACATACCCAGAGCAAGGAACAAAAGTAGGGGCTCAATTGTTAATGACATTTAGTGTCACGAATTATAAAGGACAGCAGCTCCATTCACTTAAGAAAACATATATGTACGAAAAGCAGTGATTACTCTCCCTCAAAAACACTTGTGCAGTCTACGTATGTGTATGTGTGCGCGCGTGTGTGTGTGACGACGGCGGCTCAAACACGAACCTACCTTTAAAAAAATAATAATAATAAAATAAATATATAAAAATAAATAAATAAATAAAATAATAAAATAAAAAAAAAAAAAAAAAAAAAAAAAAAAAAAAAAAAAAAAAAAAAAAAAATATATATATATATTATATATATATATTATATATATATATATATATATATATATATATATATATTATATATATATATGTTAATATTATAGATATATATATATTTATATATATATATATATACATATATTATATACATGCATATATATACATACATATACATACATACACATACACATACATACAAATAAACATTTACATACATACATACAAACATACATATACATATACATACATACATACAAACATACATATACATACATACATACATATAAACATACATATACATATACATATACATACATACATACACACACACACACACACACACACACACACACACACACACACACACACACACACACACAACACACACACACACATAAATAAATAAATAAAAAACAAATAAATAAATAAATAAATACATTCTAATATCTGTTTCTATATGGTTTACTTTTCTATCATAAAAAATATATATTTTTAAATCACTAATAATAACATTTTCGCATACTTGTAATTCACATAATTGTTCCCAACAAAAAAAATCTTGCTAATCAGATATGGTTGAGATTTAGTTGCAATGGGATGGAGGAACAAAAGCCATAAGGGGCACTGCTTTCAAGGGCTGCTCCCCCCTAACAATGATAACATATATAAAAACGCATCACGATCTAAATACCCAATGATACTTCATGCCTTCCCCACCCTATCATCGCTCTTGTTCCCAATGATTCCGATGACTTTGGCCCGCACTCCTTGTGAAGAATACTGGATGGCTAACTGGGCAGGACACATTCTCATCACTTACTGCCACACTAGCAGAGGATTATCCTATTGGTAAGTTAATATTACATTTTTTTAGTTCATCTTTTACGTGTAAATCATTGCACTTTTTGTGGTATACTTGAAAATGCTTTGAAAAGAAAATGTAAATCAAAAGAATTCACTGAAATTCCCATAGTACACCTATGAAAAACTGTCCTGATTATTATAGCAATGTCACTTGATTATCATAAAGGACTTATAACACTACATTCTTTCAAATATGAATTCTGCACAGCTTCTACTGCATAATGACACCACTTGAAAAAAAAAATTAAATACAAGTTCGAGTGTATGAGTCTAATTTAACACGATACACATGAGTGAAAACCCCGACTGAAAATTTGAAGTACAAATGTATTTGGGGACAGAAGGTCTGCTACACCCTTCTCTTCTTTTAACACCCTTAAATACCACTAAAATGCCTTTCCCAGGCCCCTGAAATATCTCATGATGCCCCTAGGATATCCCCAACAAGCCCCAACAAACCCATAATATATACTAACATACCCTTACAATACCATAACATGCCCGTTCATATATCTCTGTGCCCATAACATACCCCAAGAGGCACTTCAATCACCCGAACATGCCTTTGCAATGCCCCTACATACCCTCGCACTGCCCCTACATCCCCTCACATGCCCCCAACCTGTCCCAAAATGCCCCAACGTGCCCCAGGGCGAGCCTCCTTGTCAGCCTCTGCCGTTTGTTTACATCTGGACACAAGCTCCTTACAAGGCAAACCCTCGAAGCCACTTTAATTCCCGGGATAAATTCTCCTCCACGGATGAAGTGGAGGGGTTAGCCTCCCCGAGTTCTGCCTTGGCGGTTGATTCACTAACCGTCTCGCAGGGACAGGAGGCTTTCACGAGGATGCAAACAGCCGAAAGTGCCAGAAATGGGTGGTATTTAGGCCTACCGAAAGCCGAGACTGAGAGAGAGAGAGAGACACGAAACGTAAACACTGGGGTTGGTCCTACTCACCATAACTCTTAGCTATATATCCGATTATGGCTAGTATTGTGATCAAATGTCTGCACATCATGTATATACATCATCACGTCCACTCGCCACGATCTCTCATTTTCCACAGACAACACATTGACTCCCTCGGAAAGAACTCAGCTGTGCGTGCGCTCTCAGCCACGGCCGCGCAACGCACTGCCCCGAGGCCCCTCCGCCGCGCCGCCTAGTGCGCGGGGAGTGCATTTTGTATTTTTTTTTTTTTTTTTATGCGGTTGTTATTGTTGTTGCTGTGTTTATTTTGATTTTGATTGTGTTTTGTGGTAGTGGGTTTATTTTATGTTTTTTTGTGAGGGTTGTTGGGGTTGGGAGTATAATATTTTTTTTTCATATTTTATTTTTTAATATGTTTTCCCTTTTTATTGATAATAGTAATGTACCTTGTTTTTTCTCTCTCCATTTTGCTGTACAGTTATAGCTAAAATACACTTTCAATGGCTGTTGACTGATTTTTTTCTCTGCTTGTTTCAGTTAAGCCAAACTACCATTTCTTTGTCCTTTTATTCATCTCTCTCTCTTGTCTGCTCTTATCACTCTCATCTTTATCTACTATCAGGATTATTTTTGTCATTGTTGTTTTCCGTGTAATATTATAATCATTAGTAATTACCGGTACTGCAAAAAGTACATGCGTTTTTCCTGCTGTATATATATTATAATATATTATATATATATATATTATATATATAATAATATATATATATATAAATATATATATATATATATATATATATATATATATATATATATATATATACATATATATGATTATTATTTTTGTTATTATTAACCCAGTGTCACAGTGTCACAGTGTCTGTTTCGGAGCTTCCTGTGCAGCAAATGTGCCACAGCGTTTGTGTCGTAACATATGTTTCATATTTTTTCTATTACATTTAAGGTATTCAGAGCCGAAAGTCTAGTTTTATTTTTGAGTATATAAATATATATATAATATATAATATATATATATATAATATATTATATTTTATATGTATATATATATAATATATATATATAATATATATATATATATATGATAGTACATGAATTTATGCATTCCTATTATCTATCGTCATATATCTATCAGTTATCTATCTATCTATCTATTATCTATCTATCTATCTATCTATCTATCTATATAATCTATATATATATATATATATATATATATATATATATATATAATATTTCATGTTGTGGTGTGGGGTGTGTGTGGGTGTGTTTTATGTCTATATGTGTATGTATATTAGATATATTATATATCATATATATAATATGATAGTATATATATATATATAACATATACACATATATGCAAACATATACAATATATACATACATACTATATATATATATATATATATATATATATATATATATATATATATATATATATATATTATGTATATATGGTGCACTATGACCTGGACGGAACGTCCGATACTTGTTCGATGGTGGTGACTCAGTGCGGACACTGTGTCGCGGTGACCTATTCTATTCGCGAAGAAGGCACAATCAGGCAGTCTTGGCCTCCACTGACCTTAGTTGCCGTTTAACTTACGCTACAATTCTATACTTCGAGCAGTTGAACTCATGTTTCAGTGTTCCCTTCAGCCGTGGGTCTCGTTTCTTGCTATACGAGGGGCATCAGAAAAGTCCTTAACTAAAAATCTTATGGAAGGATTTTGATTTCATTGCACCTGAACATTCTTGTATCAACGTGTTATAACTTGTCAAACATGAACCCTTAATTGCAGGTAATAACGTATCACCGTCAGTTGGAAGTCGGGCAACATTCAAGCAACATGGAATCCACCAAAATCGAGGCCAGGACAGACATTAAATACACGGTGAAACTCGGTTGGGAGAACAGGCAAAGCATTGATGCTCTGGAATAAATTTATGGTGACAATGCCCCCGAAGAAATCAACAACCTACAAACGGATAAGTCGGTTTAGAAGTGGAAGAAACGAAATTGAAGACGAGCCCCGCAATGGCAGGCCATCAACGTCAGTTTGCGAGGAAAACATTGATACTGTTCGCGACGTGATTGAAAAGGATAGATGAATAACCACTGAATCAGTAGCAGACATACTCAACATCTCTGTGGGTTCTGCACACACAATTCTGGTGGTGAGTTTGGGGCTAGAATTCTTCTATCTTCTTCAAAAAAATTGGGGCTTAGCAAGCTTTTCGCTCGAAGGGTCCCTAGACTATTGCGCCCAGATCAGCAGCAAACAAGGGTAGATCTTTCAATGTAAATTCTGAAGAAGTGGGATGAGAACTTTGAGCTTTTCTGCAGAGAATTGTGACGGGATGAAACATGGGTCAACCAGTACGATCCCGAGGACAAAATTCAATCAAAGCAGTGGCTGCCCAGGGGTGGAATTGAACCAGTCAAGGCAAAATCTGAGCGTTCAAGAGGGAAGGTCATGGCCACTCTCTTCTGGGATGCAGAGGGGATTTTAGTGGTTGACTTCCTCGAGAGTAAGAAAACAATTACTTCTGCTTATTATGAATGCGTTTTGAGAAAACTGTCTAAAAAAAATCTCAGAAAAACGGCCTGGAAAACTGCATCAACGCGTTCTCTTCCACCACGACAATGCATCTGCTCACCGGCGCTCGGCAGGCAAGAGCTGTGAATTTCAATGGGAAATCGTCCGACATCCACCTTACAACCCGATATGGCCCCATCCGACTTCTTTTGTTTCCAAACCCTCAGTTTTTCTCAACGACTTAAGGCTGATATCAACATTTGCAGAAGTGTATTGACCTTGATGGAACATATGTCGAAAAATAAACATCATAACTGAAACCGTTTCTTCATACTGTCCCTTTTCCACGAACTTTTTGAAGCCCTCTCGAATTACTGAACATTCAAGGAGTGAGATAGAATTCAGCATGGAGAACTATGCGGAGTTTCCATTCCTACCCTGAACTCGATGTTTCATTGCACGAAGGATTGACTGGCGATTGCCCTCCTCCACCTCCTCCAGGCAGCGTCCCCGAGGCCTATGATGCTGTGAGATGGACCATTAAGACAAAGTTATTTGGAGATGCGAAGACAGAACCAGGGTTCACATCTTTAATTAATGAGGAAATTGTGAAGTGGCAAAACCCCAATCACAAACATCCAGTTGTCCCTGAGAAGGCTGATGTGGATGAAACACTGGCATCCATGAAGGAACGTGCTGCCTCTGCAGCAGATCCCATTGGGCAAATTGTCAACGCATTCTACGCTAGAGTAGCAGTCGGCTGGGGTCATCTCATACCGACTGTAGACGCCGTCAAGAGGACGCTGATGCGAGTGCGGCACCAGGCAGGTGTGTCTGATCTTAAACATGACAACATAAGCAGAGACGCCTTCCTTACATATGGCAGGGGTCATCTCTCATGTCAGGAGAAGTACCAAGAGGATCAGATCACTGATTTCAGAATTAGATACTTATATCCTTGTAGATTTACAGTATTTGGATCAAATAAGCAAAGTAATGGTTAATCCCACTGATCAGTAAAGGTGTACTCACCACAAAAATATTGTACAAATCCCTAGAGAAAAAAAGTTCTCTAATTCCAGAATTTCATATATAGGTTTTAAAAGTCCATTACCAAATTCGCGTATATTCCACATCTCCACTTATTTTTGCTGTAATTTCAACACCTTTGCTGACAATTTACAGCAACGTACTGACATAAACTGAAATTCGAAATGTCTCCCCGCGACATTATATCCGCTTGAGAAATGGACGCGGTGTCGCAGGTGGGCGCGGTAACATTCCCTCCTCTTCACAGTGTCTCTGCGCCACACTATCCTAGAACCATACATACACACAGGCCTATATATATGTTATATATATATATATTATATATATAGTATATATATATATATATATATATATATATATATATATATATACATATATATATAATATATATATATATATATATATATATATATATATATATATATATAGATATATATATATATATATATATTAAAATATATATATATATATATATTATATATATAGCATAAAATAAACTATATATAATATATATATATATATATATATATATATATATATATATATTATATATATATATATATATATATATATAATATATATATATGTATATATACATATATACATATATATATGTTATATATATATATAAACTCACACCAACACACACACACACACACCCACACCACACACCACACACACACACACACACACACACACACCACAACACACACACACACACACCACCAATTGTGTGTGTGTGTGTGTGTGTGTGTGTGTGTGTGTGTGTATCTACATATTATATATAATAATATATATATATATATATAATAATATTAATATATTTAGATACCACAGTATATAAATGTATATATACATACATATATATGTATATATACTGTGTAAATGTATATATATATATATATATATATATATATGTATATATATATATACATATATATATATACACACATACATATATTTATAAAATATATATATAAAATATATATATATATATATATAATATATATATATATATATATATAAATACACACACACAGAACAACACACACACACACACACACACACACACACACACACACACACACACTGCACACACACACACGCACACACACACACATACACACCCACACACACACACCACACACACACACACACACACACACACACACACACACACACACACACATATGTATAATATATATATATATATATATATATATATATATATATATATATAACATATACATACATATATGAACATACATACATGTGTATATATACACATATATAAATATAAATATGAACATACATATACATGTATATGTATATTTTATTTATTTATTTATTTATTTATTTATCTATATGTATATATGTGTGTGTGTATGTATGTATACATATACCATCATCATTGGGGAGTTAACACCGGCGGGGGCGCATAGTTGCATCCACCCTTCGTTTCCACCTACGAGAGCCGCCAGGTTTGATCGATCTGCCCAAGCACGACTTCCTAGGTCGTCCCACAGGCCTCCTCCACCCAGGGTTACCTCGAACACAGACAACCTGGTGGGCAGGTTCATCCTGTGGAAAAAAGAGCCAGGTGGCCGTACAGCCTGAGTTGGTGATCGCGGATTGTGCAAGTAACAGGTCCTGTATCAGTCCCACGGTGCAACCGTTGGTTGGACACATGGTTCTGCTAATTATACCCCATGATCCGGCGCAAGGACCTGTTACAAAGGCATCAAGATAAGATCCCAAAGCACAAGATAGCATCCAGGTTTCACTACCATATAGTAAAACTGGCAATACCAGGGCCTTCTCACGTACCGACTGAACAGAATTTCCTAGCAGGCCTCCAAAGACTTGGATCTTGGTCTTGGTCCAGATCTCTAGCCCTAGGGGCTTCCCTTCATTGCTAAGTGCATCAAGAGCCGCCACTGGGGTTTCCAGAGATTCAGATAGAGTAGCATTATCATCAGCAAAGTCAAGGTCTGTCAACCTTGATACTGCCCAGAGTTGCCCCAGTATCCAGTTCATGCAAGTGTTGAAAAGTGTTGGTGCAAGAACACAGCCAAAACTCACTCACTCCAGAACTAACAGGGAAGAAGCTCGACAGGTCCCCACCACACTTTACAGCACTTTCAGTACCAGTATACAGGCTTGCTATTAATCTAATAATCCTTGTTGGAATTCCTCTTAGTCTCATGCTTTCCCAGGGTGATTTGCGATGCACGGTATCAAATACCTTCTTGAGGTCGATGTAAGCTGCAAGCAGCCCACATCCGAACTCACGACGGAGCTCTACAATGACTCGAAGCGCCAGAAGTGAATTCAGATTACTCCGGCTTCTGGTACCTCGGCAGGTGGTCTCTGATACGTCTCAGAAGGATTGAGCGAGAACCTTGCCCGGTATACTGAGCAGTGTAATGCCTCGGTGATTGCTGCAGTCCCACCGATCCCCTTCCCCCTTCCAGAGAGAGATGACCACACCCCTCAGCAGGTCAGGGGGAAGGGTACCAGTCTGCCAGATGGTAGACAGGACAGCATGCAAGCCCCTTGCCATAGTTCTGAACCAGCCTTTAACAATTCAGCTGGGATGTCGCAGATACCCGCTGCTTTACCACTCTTCAGCTTGGAGATCGCTCAGGGAGGGCGGATCCTCGCTGATGGGTGGGTCAGCTAAAGGAATCTCGACACTACCTGCATCCAAGTTAATTGTGGTGGATCAACCTGGTACAACTGCTCAAAACACTCAGCCCAACGCACCCGCACGCCAGCAAGATCTGAAATTATCTGGCCACTTGCTGAGCAGACTGCGGTCATCTGAGAGGAGAGTGACCTAGTCTTGCGCACCAGAGAACGACGCAAGACCTGATTGCCATTCGGCCAAGCCATGCGACACGCATTATTATCATTTATTATTATGATTGTTATTATTATTATAATGACAATTACTAATGTTATTATGATGATGATCATTATTATTCGCATCATTATCATTATTATTATCATTATTATATATTATCATCATTAGCATTATCATCTTTATTATTATTATTATTATTATTATTATTACTATTATAAATGTTATTACTATTAAAATTGTTATCATTAATATCATTATCATTATTGTTATCATTATCATCAGTAGCTTTGTAATTATTATTATCATAATCATCATAATAGTTGTTATCATTACCATCGTTATCGTTATCATTATTATTATTGTTGTTGTTGTTGTTGTTGGTAGTTGTTGTTTTGTTGTTGTTGTTATTATTTTCATTATCATCATTGTATATTTCATACTCATATTATTATTTTAATTATATTATTTATTATTGATTATTTATTATTATTATTATCATTATTATTATTATTATCATCATCATCACCATCATCATCGTCCACTTTATTTTCATCATTAATATTATTTTCATTATTGTCATTACCATTATCATAATTATTATCTTTATTTTCATTATTATTATTATTATTACTGTTATTATCATCTTTATGATTTTTATTATCATCATTAATAATATAATTTATATCACCATTATTATTATCATTGTTATTGTTATTATATTATTACTATTGTTATTATCATTATTGCTATTTTTATTATTATTATTATTATTATTATTATTATTATTATTATCATCATCATCATCATCATCATCATCATCATCATCATCATCATCATCATCATCATCATCATCATCATCATCATCATCATCATCATCATTATCATTATCAACATCATCATCGTCATACTTATTATCACAATTCTATTAATATCTGTCATCATCATCCTTATCATTACTATCCTTGTTATTCGTAATCATCATG
>NC_051398.1:49737509-49745009 GCF_015228065.2 Penaeus monodon
GCTCGTGTGTGTCTGGGATTTTAAAGCAATTGTTCTTTGGTAAGTATGCGTCGTTCTCTAACAGCTTGGCATATATCGCCTACGTAGAGGGGAATGCAGTGATTGTTTTTTTCAATGCAGTTAGGTTGGTTTGTGAGAAAAGTAGAGAATGTTTGTATTTATGATTTTTGGATCACGCGTTTCAGGATTAGGCAAGAAACCAGAATGTTTGTTTTATTTTATTTCCTTGAATGGAATTTTGGCATAGTTTCATTAGACCACAGTGTTGGAACACCTTATCCTATAGATGCATAGGTAATTGGATATGTTTATCTGGAATCTTCTACGGTAATATAATGGAAAAAAAAGATTAACGATCATGTGAGTCTCTGGGAATCTGGTTCTATGTAAGGTTCTTACTGATTTCATTGCAGTCCCTCACCGTATGAGGTTTATTAGCTTTAGAAAAGGTAAATATCCCTCAGATTTGCTTTTTATTTTTTGTGCAATTGTTTTGATAAACTTATATTCAGACTTGATTTAGAGTTTACATTTGGTTCCTTAGTTGTCAAGCATTGGAGGTCAACATGCTCCGTCTTACCAGAATGTCTGTGGTTGTAATTTGTGAGCCCTTGGTAAAGTGATGATAATTGCCAAGGCCATGGTCAGGCTAGTATTATTATGGATCAGAAATATATTTATTGATTTTAGCCTACTCTGTTGCATATTCATACTTTATCTCCTGAACAGCAATATGATCAGCTTAGACCATCTGCCGCCACCTCCGCCTTTGGGGTTTGTAACAGCTTACGAAAATGATGGTCGCTTGGGGGCAAGAGAGGCCTGTCAAGCGCTCAGTACAGCAAAATCGTGGGTTAGTTATATTTACTGTGATTGTATTACCAACGATCTAAACTCCTTTCTTTCACATGATATATTTTAGTAACTTAAGTAGGCAAAGATCAGTTCATGATAAGATATTCAGTGAATTTTATAATTAAAAGTAATTTTAAAAAATTTTTTACTTCCAATAGGAGGAGGTAAGGGATTCTTTAACTGAATGAAATTTTTAAAAGAATATATAAATTTGACAGCTTGGAGACCAGTTCAATGAAGTAGTTGTTGGACAAGAGCCAGTGCGCACGGCCCACAATAAACAGGAAGCACGAGATGCATTTTATGCACACACAGAGACACCCTGGCAACGTGTTATGTCAGCATAGTAAGTTTTGTCTTGTTTTGATATTTATTTTGGTATTTCATTGTCATTATCGTCATCCATCATTGTCATCCGTCATCATCATTATCATTATCATCATCATCATCCATCATCATCATCATCATCATCATCATCCATCATTCACCATCATCATCATCATAATCATTATCATCACCGTCATCATTCACCATCATTAGTTTTATTGTTGTCAATGTTGTTATTATTACTATGGTTATTATTGTTTTTGCTGTTATTATTGTGATTAGTTATTGTTATTATTAATATTGTTATTAACATCATCATCATCATTATCATCAACAAGTATATTAGTATTACTGTTATCATCTTTTATTAGCACTGTGCATAATATTCCAGCTATGAAGAGGGATGGGAAGCAGCCTTGCAAGAGATGGTGAGGTGCAATAATGAGAAAAATATGCCACAAGCCCTGTCGACTATTGCCTCTCTTATCCTTAATGGACTAGGGCTCATAGCAAAAGCACAAGCCCTTTTGCCATCTGCAAGCATTAATGGCAGCTTGGCCACAGCCGGTATGATACTGCATTGCAACCAAATTTACTGTTTTATTGTTTGTAGTCTATTTTGTTTGACCTGTCGCATGGTTATATCCTTATCTCCTGAATGTTGTGATCAGGAGTAATTATGTTTTTATGTTTGTATTTTATTCTTTTTGTATTTTGATGATTGCTCAAATAACTCTTCTTTACATGCATTGCAGAGATATTTATCACTTTTTTGCTATACAAACCAATGATGTGATTTTCTTTTCTTTTCCAGCAATAATTATTCTTCCTGGCTCTGGTTAATTTCCTAAAGATAATGAGAAATGAAAAAAAGAAATTAAGCAGACAAACTTAATTGACAAATTGAACTGTATACCTTAAGCATTGCAACTTATTGTGACTGCATCTTTTACTAGATGCACGCAGTCCAGGGGGAAGTGTAGTGAGTGTAGAATGGCATCCTCACACAAACACCCTGGCAGCTGTCTTCTGTGATGATACTGTGAGGGTGTTTGCTGCAGGACGAAGCATCACACCACTCCTGAAACATCGTTTGCAGAAGTCCATTACTCAGGTTGCATGGATGTAAGCTAAAGTCTGTTTGTTGCCATTATGTTTCCTATCCATGTGGATTTTTTCAAGTCTTTGAAATAAAATCAGTGGGTGAAAATTTAATTATTGTGTTTAGGGTTTGGAGAGTATAATTACAGCCTGTATGTTATCTGAGACAACTTTATGTGTAATATTTATTTATATATTTTATTCTATACAGGCCCTTTTCAGCTTCCCTCCTGGCAGTGGGTTGTGAGTGTGGGGTGTTACTGTGGACTCTGGACCCTGTTAATGTGGTAACACGACCATCTGGATCATGTGTAACCCTCCTTGCACATCCCAGAGTGACACCCATAACCTCCCTGTCATGGCATCCTAAGGTCTGTCTCCATATATATATATATATATATATAATATATTATATATATATATATATATATATATATATATATATATATATATATTTTTTTTTTTTTTTTTTTTTTTTTTTTTTTTTTATAGACTACTGATTATTTTCATTCATCCAGGGAGTATATATCTGGTTTATGAAGGAATTAATCCTTGAATACTGGAATTCCTTTTAGAATGAAGGTTGATAGATTTAAGCTTAATTATGATAATCATGTACAAAGAATAGTTTGTACCTGTCTACAAGCCATTAGGGCTATGCTTAACATATAAAAGCTCTGATAACTATGGGAAGTTATGCTAAAAATTAATCATAAGGCTGTTTCTTGGCCTGGCCAATCCCTTATACAACCAGATTACTAATATGCACCAAAGTGATAATTTATAAAGTCATGCAAAATCCTTACTTTTATACATTACCTTTTTGCTCTAACATTAACACTCATACTCACACTTCATGTACAATTCCTCAAACACATGCAGACATTCATGAGTTAACCACACAACGCACATGCATCACAAACAAGCACTGATTTGTTCCTCTCCCTTGCAGCTCTGCAAGTACTCGAACACATACCACAACAAAACAGATAAAAATTCCAGACACACCATTCTACTTCTGCTGCTGCTGTTGCAGTAACACCAGCACTAATGTTAACCCTACCCCTTACTACCCCAAGTATCCATGCATGATTTGCACGAGGGCTTCAAATGGGGTCAGAGTGCTATAACTTGCATCAACTGCATCGGTTCCTTCACACAGTTATACACTCATTCATACACTACCTATGCCAACGTAGAACCAAGTATTCAACTCCAATAAATCCACACACCAAACTTCCATCCATATCATTGATCTCCATATCCCACTGCTCTAGGCCTTCCCTTAACTCCTGAACACCTCACTCATTTCATGCTTCTTAACTTCCAACTTCTGCCTTACCCTACTCTTCCCCTCCCCTCCTCTTTTCCTTTCTTCACTTCCTCTTCTTCTTCCCACTAAATACAAACTTTATCACGCATAAACCCAGACGGAAACCTATGAATTGCATTCGACTTTAACCTCCCCAACATAGACTTGACTGTCTGTCCCACGTCCCCCCACACATTGACCTTGCAGCACCCATTATTCCACATATAAACAGACACCATTTACATGACTCTGTCATTGACACTCCAACACTAACACAAAACATAACACGATCGATGGCAGTGGTGACCACTGCACACATTCCAGACCTATTCCTCACAAACAACCTTCTCAACATAAAAAGCACCAAGGTTATCCCAGGACTAAGTGACCATGACATTATTCTCTTTGACATAGACCTCAGATCAACTAGACAAAGAAGACACACAGACTTATTTTCCTCCTTTCCAGAGCTAGCATAGATGCAGTCACACAGGACATTACTAACTACAGCACAGACAATTTCTTTACAGATTTCCACACAAAATCCTTCGCTTCTAATTGGGATAAGTTAAACACACCATACTCACATCCATTGAAAAACACATCATTCAGCTTCGACTCTGTCAGGGAATGATTAGCTTTATAAAAGAGTGTTCATATCACAATGTCAACTTCATGTACCTGACAAAAGTTCAGTGACTGGATCACCCATAATGAGGAGTATGTGGGTAATATGCATTAACTCTTGGCAGTTACCTCATATTATTTATGTAATGTGAAATTAAATTGTACTGGAACAATTGCCTCAAAATATTGATATTTATTTTTATAAGCTACTTCTAGCAATGTCTAGGGCACAAGAAATATTAAATACATTTTTAGTCATGCAAATGTGGTGGTTGCAGAGCATTTCTAGGGAGTGAATACTGGATCTAGAATGTAAAAGGAAGTTAACATTATACATAAGGTGAATATAGCAGAAAGACTAGGTTAGGTATGTCCAGATAAAAAAAGCATTATGGCTGCTAATTAATCAATAAAATAACATCAAGAAAAGCTCCTCAAAGAAAATCCTGATGTTTGCTATTTGCTTGAAGCTAAGTAATAATCATCAGACAGATGTATCATTATTAATATCAGAATATGCATGTATCAAATCCATTTTCTCCTCAGGGAAACTTACTTGCCTGTGTAGGAGGCAGCAACAGTCAACTTGTAGTATGGGATGTTGGCCGAGAGGAGTCTGTTGTGGTCCATAGTGGAATGGGAGCACCTGTGTGCCCGAGTTCAACTCGTGCAATAGCAAGAAGCGTCACCGCAGTTAGTCATGCTTTAATCATGTATGCTGCAATCTTGTCCTGATCATTTCCCCCCCCCCCAAACTTTCCCTTTTTTTTCCCCCCCTTCCCCCCCTTTTTTTTTCCCCCTTTTCCCATTTTTCCCCCTTCCCCCTTTTCCTCCCCCTTTTTTTCCCCTTCCCCCCCCCCCAAACCCTTATTCCCCCCCCTCCTAAATTAAAAAATCAAAAATTTAAAAAATTTAAAATTTTAAAAAAAATTTTTTAAAAAAAATTAAAAAATTTTTAAATTTAAAAATATAATTTATTGAATTTATTAATTTTTAAATTTAAAATTATATTTTAAAAATTAAATAGGGAAAGAAAAATGATTTTTTTAAAATTATTTTTTTTAAATTTAAATTAAAATTTTTTTAAAATTAAATAATTTTTAAAATTCCCCAATTTTAAATTTTTTAAAAAAAAATTAAATTTAAAAAAAAAAAATTTTTTTTTTTTAAAGAATTGGTTTGGGGAAAATTGGGGTTTTAATATAAAAAAAAATTTCTAAAAATTATTTCATTTTAAAAATAAAATATAAAATTATTTAAAAATTTTTTAAACAAACCCCCTAAAAAATTTTCTTTTTTGTTTTAATTTAAATTTTTAATTTTTTTTTTTTCCCTTTTAAGATTTTTTTTTTCCTAGGTTATTTTTGAAAAACAAAAAATTTTAAATTTTTCCCCAATTTCTTTGGGTTGTGAAATTTTTTTTTCCCTTTTAAAAACCTTGGAACAAAAAAAAGGGGGAAACTTACTTCCCCTTTTTTTTTTACCCCAAATTTTTTGGGGAAAAAGGGAAAATTTACCCCCCTTTAAAAGATTTTTTTTCTTTTTTTTTTTTCCCCTTTTAATTCCTTTTCTTTTTTTTAAATTCTATTTTCCCTCCCTCTCTCTCCCCCTCTCCCCCCTCCCCCCCCCCCTTTCCCCCCCCTTTTTTTTTTTTTTTTTTTTTTTAAAATTTTTTTTTTTCCCCCCCCCCCCCCCCCCCCCCCCCCCCCCCCCCCTCCCCCCCCCCCTCCCTTCCTTCTCCTTCTCCCCCCCCTCCCCCCCTCCTTTCCCCCCCCCCCCCCCTTTTTTCCTTTTCCCCCCCCCCTCCCCCCCCTCCCTCCCCTCCCCCCCCCCCCCCCCCTCCCCTCCTACCACACCTCCTCCTCCTACCCCCCCCCCCCCCCCCCCCCCTTTCCCCTCCCTCCCCTCCCTCTCCCCTTTCTCCTCTCTCTCTCTCTTCTCTCCCCCTTTCCTCTCTCTCCCTCTCTCTTCTCTTTCTCTTCTCCTTCCTCCTCCCCCTCCCCCCCCCCTCCCTCCTCCTCCCTCCCCCCTTCTCTCTCTCTCTTCCCTTCTTCCTTCTTCTCCCCCTTTTTCCCGCTCTCTCCCCCCCCCTCCCCCCCCCCCCCCCCTCCCTCCCCCCCCCCCCCCCACCCTCTCTCTCCCTTTTTTTTTTTTTTTTTTTTTTTTTTATATTTAAAAAAAATTACCCCATAAACTTTTTAAATATTAAAATTTAAAAAAATTTTTTTTTTAACAAATTTTTTTTTTTTTTTTTTTTTTTCTTTATAATAAAAAAAAAAAAAAATAAAATAAAATATATTTATATGATATTAATATGATATTTATTTTAAAATTATAAAAAAATTATATTTTAAAAATTATTATATTATATTTTTTAAAATTTAATAAATATTATATATATAAAATTATTTTATTTTATTTATATTATATATTTAATTTATATGTATTTTAATTATTTAAAATTATATATAATTAATATTTTTATATTATATTATATTATAATATTATATAAAAATTAATATATATTTTATATTTTTATATATTATTATATATTATTTAATATTATTTTTTTTTTTAAAAAATATATATATTTTATATTATATTTATAATTATTATATAATATATATAATATATAAAATTTATATATTTTTATATATTAATATATATTTATATAATTATTAATATATGTATATTTTTTAAATTATTATATATAATAAAATATTTTTAAATATATTATAATATATAATATGAAATATGTAATAATTGGAATATATATTTAAAATATTTGAAATAAAAAAAAAAAATTTTTTTTATATATATATTATATATATATTATATTTTTTAAAAAATTATATATTTATATATATATTTAAAAAAATTTTACAAATTTTAATTTTACATATAAATATTACAATATATATAATAAAATAATATAAATATCATTTATATATATATAATATATAATATAAAATTTTATATTTTAATATATTAATAAAATTTTTTTTTTTTTTTTATATAATATATTATAATAATAATTATTTTTAAAAATTTTAATAATATATTATAAAAATTATAATTTGGGGAAATATAATATATATATAATATATTTATATATTATAAAAAAAATTAAAAAAAAAATATATATATATTGTTATTATAAAAAATATATATTATATAATATTAATTATATTATATTTTTTGGGGGTTATATATTTTTAAATTATATATAAATATTTTTATAAAAAATTAATATATATTATTAAATTTATATTACAAAA
>NC_051398.1:49750009-49752509 GCF_015228065.2 Penaeus monodon
CACAAAAAAACAAAAAAAAAAAACAAACCACAACATTTTTAATATACACACACCTAAAACCACAATACACCACACCACCAAACAACAAAAACCACCAACCACCACCACCACCCCCCCACCCAAAAACCACCACCACCACACCACCACCACCACCACAAACACCCACACCATATCACCACTCCCCACAAAAACCAAACACCAAACACAAACACAAAAAACCCCCCACAACACACACCCACACACCACACACTCACAAAAAACACAACCCCACAAACCACACACACACAACAAAACAAACAACACACCCCAACATATCACCCCAAACAATATCAAAACACAAATCACACCCCACATACACAAACATAACACACCAAAACACACACAAACACAAATACCACACAACATATACACACACACACAACACACAACACACACACACACCACCAAACACACCAAACAACACACACACAAACAAAATATTGCAAAAAAAAAAAAAAAAAAAAAAAAAAAATGGAAGAAAAAACAAAAAAGAAACCCCCAAAAAAAAAAAAATAAAACCAATAAATATAAAAAAATTAAAAATATAAAAAAAAAAAAAAAACAAAAAAAAAAAAAAAAAAAAAAACCAAAAAAAAACCCAAAAAAAAAAAAAAAAAAAAAAAAAAAAAATAAAAAAAAATATAAAAAATTTAAAAATAAAAAAAAAAAAAAAAAAATAAAATAAATATATATAATATTAAATATTATATAATATAAAAAATATATATATATATTTTTTATATAAATATATAATATATAAATATAATATAAATATATATAATATAAAATTTTAAATATATAAATATATATAAAAAAATTTTTAAAATATTTTATATATAAATATATAATTTTAAATATATAAAAAATATATATATAAAATATATATATTAAAAATTTTATATTAAAATATATAAAAATATATAATATATATATATATATTTATTTTAAAAATATAATATTTATATATATATAATTAATTATATATATATAAATTATATATTATATATATATATTTATTTATATATTTATATATATATAATATTTTTTTATATATATAAATAATTATATTATTTTAAATATATATATATTATAAATATATATATTTTATAAATATATATATAAAATAAAAAATATATAAAAATTTTTCTATATTTTAAAATTTTATATAGATATATAAATAAAAAATATATATAAAATAATTATAAAATATAATAAAATATATTTTAAATATATATTAAAAAATATAATAAAAATTATATATTAAATATAAAATTAAATTTTATTATATATATATTATATATATTTTTTATATTAAAAATATAAATATATATAATATTAATATATTATATATAATAAAAATATATATATATATATACTTTTATATATAATTATAATATAATTATTATATATATATATAATATGTGTGTGTGTGTTGTGTGTGTGTTTTTGTTTTGGGTGTGGTGTGTGTGTGGTGTTTTGGTGTTGTTTTTTTGTGGTATAATATAATGTGTGTAAATATATATTGTGTGATATATATATATGTTTGTAATATAATATTTTGTGTAAAATAAAATTTTTTATTTTATATATTTTTTTTAAATATATTTTTAAAATTATATTTTAAAAATATATTTTTATATAAAATTTTATATTATATATTTTATATTGTATTTTATAAAATTTATTTTTTTAATATGTATATAAAATGTATATTGTTTATTATATTATATATTTTATATATATATAATATATAAAAATGTATATTATATTATTTAATTATATATATATATATATATACTTTATATTATATAATAATATAAATATAAATAATTAATATATTATATTTATATATATATATTAAAATTTAATATATTTTTTAATATTTTTATATTTCTATATATATATTATTATATTATATATATTTTATATTTATATTTTTTTTATATATATATTATTTATAATTGTTTATTTTTTATTTTTTTTCTTATTCTCTTTTTTTCTTTTTTTTTTCCTTTTCTTTTCCTCTGCTGCTTTTACCTTTCTCTGTTTCTTACCACTTTGAAAACGAATTACAGCATTTTTTTTTATTTATTAACTGAATCAAATTAAATTTTGCTCACTTTTTTAACTTTGAACCAGGTGGGGGCGCGGACGGCCAAAATCCCCATGCGCTATGCCCCCCGGGACCCCCCAAAACCGACATGTTTGCGGCAATCTAAAACTCCTCCATCGAGCCCGGTCCTAAATTTGTCAAACCATGAACATTTCTGTGTCGTTGTGGGTCCCTAAAATCCACGACTGGCCCTTGTTTTCACCCCTGATAAAGACCTTTGATTAAAATTATTGATTTTATTTTCTCTTTTTTTTTTTTTTTTTTTTTTTTTTTTTTTTTTTTTTTAATATTTCATGATGTAATACATCGAGGAATCTAGTTCAGGATAAGTTGCTATTTGTCCTCTTT